>NC_025994.2:16749089-16835554 GCF_000442705.2 Elaeis guineensis
CTTCATAATTCATATTGATAAATTAATTGAAACATATTATGTTTATTATTTGTGTATATACTCAAAGTTTTATCATCATCAGAAAGGAAGAGATTGTTCACTCCATGAATGATTTTGATGATTATTAAACTTTGAGTAATTATGAGTTTAATCATGTATTTTAAGGATGAATATAAAATTTTTCAGATGTTTAAATTAAAAAATTCATCTATGAAAAAGATTTTCTCAAAAGAAACTAAGTCAAGAAGTTTAAGGATGGCTTTTCAATTATTTGACCTAGTAGAGTCGACCCCAAGATGCTAGGAGCTGAGCCTTGAACAAAAACAGGCTAAAAATAAAAGAAAAATCAAATTTAGGAAGTTTAGGAGTCGATCCTAAGGAAGAGAAGTTGGCTTTAGCATGCTTGGAGTGGACTAGCATACGTTCGAATCAACTCATGAATAGTAAGAGTCGACTCTCTCAGAGAAGATAAAGTACCGTATTTTTAGGATCCCAGCTTAAGTTGACACCTGAAGCTTGAGTCGACTTTAGGATAGCCCGGATTGACCTCTAAGGAATTCGAGTTGATCCTCGACACAAGATTGTACTAACGATTAGTTTTTTGTACTTTTTCAATAGCTAGTTTTTCACTTCAACAGCTACTCCAAGATTTCTAACGGCCAAAATTTATACTCCAGTAACTTCCAAACCTTTTAAGAGCTAGAGAATCATTTAGAAAGTAAGAAGAAAGGGATTGAAAGAGAGAAACACTCAAATTTATGAGAGTTTCATTAAATACCCTTGAGGAAGAGAAAAGAAAGGGATTTGTACGTAGAATTTAGAGAACTTTTAAGAGTAATCATCTTCATCATCTTTCACATTCTCTCAAGCATTGAAAAGAGAAGTTGAAGCATCATTTGAGCAATCCAATAATAACTTCTTCAGACTTCAAAAGAGTTTTTTTTATTTTATTTTATGCTAAAATTCTAATATCTTGTATCTTATTTTCTTTTCAAGTTTTTTTGGAGGAAAGAAATATGGGATTAGACCCATTCAAGCCCAAAATTAGATATTGTAGATTTTGATTGATGAGCTCATAAAATCAACTAGATTGATTATGAATCTAGAAAATAATCGACGTGTGATTTTGGTTGGTGATCCTAAAAAATTAACTGAATTTATTTATGATCTCAAATAAAACAAAAATGATGTAATCAGTCTGATTATAGTAGAATTCTCAAGGAGAGCTTGGAGAGTGGACATAGGTATAAGGTTGCACTGAACTACTATAAATTATTTTGTATTTATGCTATACCTTTCTTTTTAGCTTTACTTACTGACTTTACATTTCTCTCAATTCTTGTATCGCTTCTTTAGTATCTTAATTCCACAACTGCATATCTCATAAAATATGATCACTTAAATTGGTTAATTTGAAGCACATTCTTGTTTATATTCAGATTTAGCTAAAATTTTTTAGAGAATCTAATTCACCTTCCCTCTTGGGTTGTTATCTTTTTAGGTAATAATATTATAGTTTTCACCAATTCGATAAGGATGGCCCATTCGGAGATCGCCAATGTGCACAAGAAGTACAAAGAGATGGACTCAGCCATGATGGAGGCCCGATCGACAATAGAGGCATCCGAGGCTAAAGCCAAGCATCTTAAAGAGGCACTACAGAAGGCTGAGGCACTATGGGAGGAGGCTGTGGCATCCAAGGTCAGGGTTGAGGTTGAGCTGGCCTTGAAAAAGAAGTGGCATTGGGCGACGCAGGTGAAGGTTGCTGAGGCAGAGAAGAAGGTGGAGAAGGTGGAGGGCCAAATTATGGAGGCAGATTGTTTGGTAGTGGAGGCTTTCCATGCATCAGAGGAATTTACTATCAAGTAGGTCGAGTTTGACAAGAAAGCCTTCATCACCAGACCAAAATTTGCCACCAGAAGATATCAGCTCGCTTCCCTAAATTAGATTATCTTTTTTGGATGAGGAAGAAGAGGCTTATGATGATCAACCCCCATCAAAACTTATGGCTATTGAAGAATAGTTGGAGCCAGAGGTCGTGGCCATTGACACACAACCATAGCTTGAGCTTGTGGTCATCGGGGAGCCACCTTCATCGATGCCAACACCCATCGAGGAGACTGATCAGGTGGTGATCGTCGCTCTGAGATCCTCGGCCGATCCTCGGCCCAAGGTTGTAGACACCTCAACTTAGGCTTTAAATTACTTGTAGTCTTTTACTTTCTTTTTCCTAGTTTATTTGTTAAGTTATGTAAAAATAAACTTTTTTCTTGATGAAAAGGCTTTTTTACCTCCAAAGCTCCCTCTTGTCTCTTTTGATTTTTGCCACACCTTTGTTTTATCTCTATGCAATCGAGCCATTGTGGGTTCTGCGGCTGCTTATTTATTCACAGTCACATTGAGTCCCTACAAGAGGCATGGCTCGACCCATCAGCATTCAAGTCAAGGTTTATGAGAAAAAGATTCATAAAGCCAAAAAGAGGGCCTCTAGGCCAAACGAAGGGCCTTGAAAAGAGAGAAGTCTTGCACCAAGGCTTTTGCAGAGGTGAAACCCTTAAGGAAGAATATTAACTAGACTAACAAGATATATGCTTTGAAGAGAACCTGATCAGTTGAAGCTTGCGCAATATCGATCAAGGTGGCTGAGGAGGTGAAGTGGGGCACTACAGAAAGAATTGCATGGCCCAGAAACGAGCTCTACATAGCTCGAGGAAGAATTGCCACCTTAGAACACCAAGTAGAATTGACTAAGGCAGTCGAAGAGGCAAGGTGCGGTGCCATAGAGAAAGTCACATGGCTTCAAAACGAGCTTCACACGACCAAGAAAAGGATCACTACCCTAGAACATTCGATTGACAAGGAGAGGTCAGTAGTGGTGGAGCTCACTCGAAAGGTGGTGGCGAGGGAGGCATTAACCATCACTGTCGAAGACAAGGATAAGTAGGCAGAAGCTCGAATTGCCACCATCCAGCTCGAAGTCATGCTCAACATAGTTAAAGCCTCTATTACGGCCTATGAGATTGGCTTCAGAAAGTGCAGGGCCTTGGTTAGATGAATCTTTCCTGAAATCAATGTTGGCCTTCTTGAGGTTCCTTTGTTGAGTGAGCTTGGGGTGCCTAAAGCCAACAATGTCGAAGAGGAGGCTCCTTCGATCGAGGATGCACCAGATCTAGCCATCGAAGACCATTCTTAGGCTGAGAATGGTCCCAGCCTGGAGTCTTGATGGTCGGCGATATTGATGTATATATGCATATTTGTTTTGTCGTTTGTTATCCATAGGGCGAGATTGTACTTGGTTGACCTGACCTTTAGAATTTAATGAAGCAATCTATTGAAATGTGGTGTTGATACTTACCTATCCATATTCTTTTTTATGCTATTCGGGTGCCATAGTCTTAGGTAGTAATGTTAATTTGTTTCGAATGCCATTGCTTTCATTGCCCTAGGCCAGGAAAAAAAGTTCTCCACTCTTGTCGATTTGCAGTCATAAGTAGTTTTTAGATTCATCATTGACTTTTGGACATCCATGGTTTCTAACTTAAGTATTTGAGTGTGAGGACTTTAAGGATCTTTCATGATTAGCCCTCACTTCTCACATGACCAAGACTTTCTCATCGACTGAGCTCGTTTTAGGAATGAGGGGCCTTCAAGGATCTTTCAGATTAGCCCTCATTTCTTGATCGCTGAGGTCTCTGGCCCAGATGACTTGAATTTATGGGCTTTGAGGATCCTTTGTGGTTAGCCCTCGCTTCTTGCACAACCAAAGGCTTTTTCATTGGCTGAGCTCATTTTAGGAATGAGGGGCCTTCGAGGGTCCTTTAGGTTAGCCATCGCTTCTTGATCGCTGAGGTCTTCAGCCCAGATGGCTTGGATTTATGGGCTTCGAGGGTCCTTTGTGGTTAGTGATCGCCGTTGTGGGTGGTCAAAATTAAGTACTAACTTACTACTATGTAGATAGTGTAAATCAGATTCATATCCATAAAGATCGTGGGCTAAATTACATTCGAATAATAGACTAAAGAAAGATTAATATATTAATTAATTAATTAGAAGATTATGAACGAACAATAGGCAAAGTAAACTAGAGCACTAATAAAAGATTGATTTAAGTATTGGAAGAAGTATCTCAGGATTTCAACTGATTTATTGTTAGACAGTTAATACCCTTCTAATATGCAAATATTTAATATGTAATCAATCAAGATATAGCCTATTTGGGGAGAGTACAGTCCGTATCCCATTGGATCATGATCTATCCCTTTGGAGTATAAGCTAGTCAAGATTGTGTATATAAAAAGAATCGTGTTTAGAAATAGACTATCTTAAGAGCACGAACTGTATCCTTAGATCACGGCTCATCCCAAGAGTGATAGGCTATTCTAAACTACGATCTCATGTAAAGTAAATAAAAGACATCTATAGATAAAAAGAAATAAAATAAGTCTTTTATTACATATAAAGATGAAAGCATAAAAGATAAAGAAATAAAAAATACTGTCGTTACAAGTGTGTCAGTGATTTTTCAAGAAGGTGGAGAACTAGCCGGCCATAGAGCTTCTTCTTGCTGACATCCTAGGGTCGAGAAGATACCTGAGCAGTAGTTGGAAGGAGGATATAAGTGGAGGCTTAGGGTTGATGGAGGAGAGAAAGGGGTGGCTAGCTTGGAGAGAGATAGAGGCATGGAGAGTTGAGAGATGATCTCGAGAGGGGGTGGCAAGGGGCTTCTTATTGATTTTTGAGGCCACCCTAGGTAGGGTTTTGTCTTGCATCCATGCTTCTCAACCGTTCCTTATTTTTGCATTTGCAATGCCGCATCGCACACACCCACTCATAGCAACTTGATGCTTTTGAGATCGATGTTCAATCACCTGCATGCCAGCAACTCACCAAAGTCCAACACCCATGCATTTAATTTTTAGCGACCCCATCTTTTTACATGTATAGTGGGTGGCCCACAATCACATGGTTTCCATTCTATTGATCCTTCGATGTATAGCAACCAGCCATAGCCAATGCCCATGCACCACCTTTTTTAAATACACCATGGGTCCCACAGCTTTTAATGTCATGCCACGTGTCCGATTGTGGGTGCCCACCTTTTTTAAATACCCGCACATTTGTGGGTGCCCATCGACGGCACATCCTACTTGATTGTCATGCCTCTTGAGTTGGTTGTTTGGTTCACTCAAATATGAGTCAATCACCTGCATGCCAGCAACTCACCAAAGCCCAACGCCCATGCATTTAATTTTTAGCGGCCCCATCATTTTACATGTATAGTGGGTGGCCCACAATCACATGGTTTCCATTCTATTGATCCTTCGATGTATAGCAACCAGCCATAGCCAATGCCCATGCACCACCTTTTTTAAATACACCATGGGTCCCATAGCGTTTAATGTCATGCCGCATGTCCGATTGTGGGTGCCCATCTTTTTTAAATACCCGCACGTTTGTGGGTGCCCATCGACGGCACATCCTACTTGATTGTCATGCCTCTTGAGTTGGTTGTTTGGTTCACTCAAATATGAGTCAATTTGAATCTAGTTTGGATTGTTTGAGCCCAAACTCCTTATTACGTGCTAATAAGACTGAAGAATATTAAATTTCTATAAAATAACATCAATTATTATAATATTTAGTACCTCTAGTGACTTAATTTAAATTTTTATCACATCCTCCAACTTAACTTTTGCTCATCCTTGAATCAGCAATATGTACCGACTCATTCTTGAATTAGAAGTTATCCTAGGCACTCCTAAAGATAGCTGATATTCAGCTAAACTATTAAAGAGGTACTTCATTGGATTACTAATTCGATCAAGTTAGTTTTAGAGATATTCTTTTATCAACTCTCTACTCTACTCTTTAAGTTTTCTAACTTGATGTGAGCTGAATTTATTATCTTCTTACAATTTAATTCTCTTATTATTTATTATTATTATTATTATTATTATTATTTAGAAAGAGTCTAGTACAATGTCTTAGCCTCTTGAGCCTTCTAGCTGACCCTTGTAGCAAGTTTTCGGTCAATGACTCTCAAATCATTAGCTTTAGGGTATTAGGTGTAGAATACCTTTTGGACTTGCTAACTCGAGTCCAAAAAAAGCTATGAAGTGAGACTGACTCTATAATAGGTCTCCTGACATTTTCACCTTTTGACGTGAACCACAATACTTACTTAGGTGATGAGGTCCGGTTGCTTAGTGAGACAATGCTAAACTCATTTTTTTTAGTTTAGAAATAAGGAAGACTTTTGCATATCTCGATCTTTCCACCTATACTCCTATGAAGCAGATTCTTCATTGAGATGGGTAGGAAGAGGATTCTGAAATCACTCCAAAATTTGATCTGATCTAAACGCTACCATTCATTGGATTTTCTTATTAATTTGCCCCTCAGTGTCTCTAAAATTATCTAGATTATTAATCATTCATTGATTAGAGTGCCTAATTAACTTCAAATCGAGATAAAATTTGGGTACACAAAATAATTATTTCCGACTATACTTGAAGACTCAATTAAATTAGTTATTCTCCTCTCCAACTTAATGATATTGTCCTCAATGGAGGAGAGAAATAGAATGTGATACGTAAAAAGAAGGAAAAAGGAAGGAGTTCACTTGCGCTTAATTTGTTCTCAGCTCAGCTTGGGCCTTGAGGATAGCAAATGTAGTTCTCCCCCCAACTTGGCTATTATTCTTATTAAGCTTCTATAAAATAAAAAAAAAAATTGAGTAATTGAGCAGACATGCATACATTGGATTGCCTCTTAACAAGCACTAAGTTTAAAGTCTTCAGTCAGATTATGCTAAGTCTCAAGTTGGTTCATAAATTAGGTCTACTAGATCCATAGATTCAATTTGTTCCCCATCATTGATTCCCTCTACATAGGGCTTTAGTCACTGGCTGTTCACTTTAAAAGTATTCTCCTATTTCGGATCTCTGAGTTTTATGGCTATATGGGGAAATAACTGGGTCACGATGAAAGGTCTATCCCAGCATGAAAGGTCGCCCTCCCTCCGCCACCGCCGGCATCCTCCCTCCCCGAATTCTCCCTCTCCCTCCCTCACTTTCTCTCTCACTCTCCCTCTCTTACACTGTTTCCTTCTCCTAGGGCTGTCGCCGTCGCCGCACCGCCACCACCGTCGCCGGGCCGCCGTCGCCGTTGCTGCACAGCCGTCAGTACCCATCTCTCTCTCTCTCTCTATGTGGGATTCATGGGAGAGATGAAGATGAGATCAATTTTTTTTTTAATTTTTATATTTTTTTAAATTTTTGTTCTTTCTTTTCAATTAATTTTAATCATTAGATATAATTATTTATTCTACTTCAAAGCATAATTCATGATTTAATAATATTTTAAAAATAAAAATAATTATAATTGAAGCCGTGTAAGGAGCTTTTCTGTTCTAGCAAAATTAGAGTGGCAAGATATAATTATTCCTGTAAACAAACATGCAAATGCACACACATATATATAAAACTAACTTTGCTAGTTTTTCTTTGTTTGTTAATACATTTTAAATCAATTGGTTGGACAAAAGTCAGGTGAAAAAGGATATTGTCTTACATTTATGTTAACTGTTTTTTGATGGAAGGTGGTAGCGACTGTGGCATTTGGAATGGGCCTTGACAAGAGTGATGTCCAAGCTGTATGAACATGCCAACATATCACCTGATACTACTTTATTTTAGAAACAGGGCTTAGTGCGGTCTGCATGTTTCAAACTACTTTATATTATATTAATTATAAATTATGCATATGTTTGTAACTTGCCAGGGATCTCTGTTTGAAATTTTTCCTTTTTTCAGGTAATCCATTATAGCTTGCCAGAAAGCTTGGAAGAATATATTCAGGTGGCTATTACAATATCTTCAGTCCAGTAAGAGTTGCAACATATTCTCTTTTATTCTTCCTCTAGCTTAATGTTCAGGCATATACTTGCCTTTGTAGGAAACTGGACGTGCTGGAAGGGATGGAAGGCCATCTTATTGTCATCTCCTTCTTGATGTTACTACCTAGCTATTATAAGCTACGTAGTCTTTCTTACAGGAATCAACATAAAATTTTATTTTCATATGCTATATATTTCCCCTATTCTTCAAAGATAACTAATCTAATTACATACAATGATGGCAGTGATGGTGTAAATGAATATGCAATAAGCAAATTTCTTTCCCAAATATTTTCTAGTGGTGTTCCCTTATCTGGGAACATTCGCTCCTTGGTTAAAGAATCTGCATCCCAGAAATTTGATATGAAAGAAGAGGTATTTTCTTTCTTCATGAATTCATATATTTGTTAGCTTTTTAGCATCTTTTATTCTTTATTTTGTCCTACTTTTGATTCAATTATCTTTTTTTTTTGTTTTTAAATTTTACATTTGTGACACATTCATTTAATAAATCCATAAAGTGTCATTATACATTAGTGGGGTACTTCAAACTTGCTATATGTATATATATCCTTTATGGGAAGAGGGGAAAAATCTAAAGGACATGCTTTATTAACTTGAGGAAATCAAAAGCATGAATAGTTGACTATTCTTCTTCCAAACTAGGACCATATTGGCAATCCAACTTGGATATTTCATCAATGAAGTCAGTGCCATTTGTTGACCCTTCTGATTATTTGTCATTCAAGCTATTGACAAAAATATCTAGATGGTACATAACTACATTTGCGATTGTACTTTATAATTTCTTATTAAATATTTTATTACTTTGATGTCCTTTTTCTTCTTTTTTTTGTTTGAATAGGGACTATCTGGGGTCGACGCCTATACTAAATTCTATCAAAACAAGAGTGGTGAGTTTGTGACCGAGGAGACGAGGCAGCATCATGTAAGTATCATTACTCTATATTTTAAATACTTTTAAAGACTTTGAAAAAAATTTATGATTTTATTTGGTTTATTGTGAAGAAAAAAATATTACAATTGAGAGAGTAGGCGATGAGGGATGTTGGATCTGATAGCGATGCTGTATCGTAGCAGGTGTGTTCGATGATAGATGATGCGGCTCTGGATGCCATCCTCAGGTGGTAGCTAGGATCTGGGCATAGTATGCGGTCAAAAAAATTTCACAGTTCGTCGTCCGACCGATCTGATGATGCATTAGTGCTAGAGACAGTTAAGACATCCATGAGCATGATGCAAGATCAGATTACTTACTGGATGAATCATCAAACGCTTGAGAGGATAGTGGCTGTGATGGCGGGATGGCTCGATATTGATGCCTTCGAGTTAGCACCTCTACAGTTACATGATGCCGCCTCTGCACCACCATCACGGCATATATCGGGCTAGGAATCGATGCTTGAAGGAGGGAACGAAGCCAACGACTCTAATAATACCTAGTTTGTAATTTTTTAAATTTAAAATGGTGTATGAACTTGTATTTTTGCATATGACAATGATGGCTATAAAACTTATTGTTATTTGAAATTACTATTTCGAATTTGAATGTTTTTATTGTGCTAATATATTTTTATGTAAAATATGTTTGATCTAAAAATTTACATTTAAATAGATATTTTTTTGATAAAAAAATAAAAAATATTTTATTTTATCCATAATTTAATTTAGTGATGAAAGATTAATTTCATCGTAAAAAAATTAATTAAAAATTTTTGACGATCTCAAAAATCAAATTTTTACTATATATTGTGACGAAATTTTTTATTTCATTGCTAAAATTACGATGAAAAAAGTTTTTCCCGCTAAAAATATTTTTTTGTAGTAAATATTATTTTTTTCTTTATTTTTATTTTAGTGATGAAATTTTATTTCATCGCAAAAATAGCGATAAAATTTTTATTTTCGTCGCAAAAATTACGATGAAATTATTGTTTCGTCACAAAAATAGCGAAGAAATTTTTTTCTTTCATTGCAAAAATTGTGATGAATTTTTTTCGTTGCAAAAAATTATGATGAAAAATATTTTTCGTCACAAAAGATTATGACAAAATTTTTTTTTATCGTAAAAATTGCGATGCAATTTTTTTCCAAGCAAAAATTGTGATGAAATTATTTTTTCGTTGCAAAAATTATGATGAAATTTTTTTAATCGCAAAAAATTACGATGAAAGATATTTTTCATCACAAAAATTACGATGAAATTTTTTTTTCGTTGCAAAAATTATGACAATTTTTTTTTTGTCGCAAAAATTGCGAGAAAATTTTTTATTTAGTCCCAATAGTTAGCGACAAAATTTTTTTTATCGCTATCTTTGCGATGAAATTCTATTTTTCGTCGCTAAAATTAAAAAAAAAATAATAATAAAAAATTAAGATGAGTAACAACTGATTTTTGATGACGAAAATATCTTTCATCGTAATTTTAGCAACGAAATTTTAAGCTCTTGCGGCAAAAATTTTTCGTTGCTAATACTGCAAACTCTTCATCATCTAGTTGATTATTTTTGACGACGAAATAAATTTTTTTCGTCGTTAAGATTTTTTGCTACGAAGCCTTCTCTACAAACTTTTAGTGTTGAAAATTTTTGTCGCTAATACTTTTAGCGACGAAAATTTTATTTAGCGACGAAAATTTTATCTTTAGCGACGGAAATATTTCATTGCCAAAGGTCAAATTTCTTGTAGTGATGATGCCGGGGTCTAATATATGCTGTAAAGTTATCTAACAAATGACTAGAGCAAGCTACGTAAACAAGATAAATCTAATGCCTAGAATTTGAAAGTGATTATCAATTTAAAAATTAAAGACCTCACATTTAGATGCTAATTAAGAATAAAGAATTAAAAAGAGATAACTAGCTTCTTCTTTGCTTTGCTATAAAGAAGGCATTTTCATTATGGCAATTAGCGCCTTCAAGATGCTCCATGATAAGGGATACTCCACCAACCAGTCATGTTGTAGTTCATAATTTGATATCCTTTTAACGATGTTAACAACCATTTCATGTTGCACGGATTAGATTGAAAAAAAAAAGATACTCAAAGATTCTTTTATTCATAAGGGTTTCATGCCCTTCCTACACAAAGTAAACACGATCAAGTTTCCTTCTAACACAAAGGAAATACGATAAACTTTTCGTACATATCCCTACCTAAACCGTGCATGTAGCCATACACCACGTTTCTTTCCTCTACTCCACTCCATACTTTTTCTTGAGTTTGCCGACGTACTCATAGACCTTGTGAGGATGATGAACGGACTTGGAGACGGTCTCCCTTTCCTTGCACCTCTTGGCCCACGCCGTCAGTTTCGGGCATTCCTTCTCGATGCTAAATTTGCCACAGGTCTCGTAGGTGTAGAACCAGGCGGTGAAGGGCGCCAGCGCTACATCCACAAAGCCGAAGATCTCTCCCCCAAAGTACTTCTTGTCTCCGAGCTCACCCTCCAAAAGCTTCAAGATCTCGATCATGTCCTTCCTGGCCTCCTCGTGGGCCTCCCCCTTCAGCTTCCACAGCCTCGTCCCACATTCAGAAACCTAATAACAGTAACTAACGCAATAACTTGGCCAGCTTTTACACAAAAAGAGATCGATACCTCTTTGTTTTACATGTATACTTTGTCTTGTTAGCATTGTTGTCTCCATACCTTCTTGTCGACGAAGTCGGCCCAGAAGCGTGCTTTGGCCCGCTCGTAGGGGTCGGAGGGGAGGAGGGGGTTGTTGGACCAGACCTCGTCAATGTATTGGACGATGACGAGGGATTCGCAGATAGGTTTGCCGTGGTGGATGAGCACGGGGATCTTCTTGTGGATCGGGTTCATCTTCAGCAGCAATGGGCTCTTGTCGCTCAGATTCTCCTCCTTGTACTCGTACTCCACACCCTTCTCCGCCAACGCGATCCGGCACCGCTGCCCGAACGGACTCACCCAGAAGTCCAGCAGCACCACCCCCTCCTTCTCTGCCGCCGTCGCCATTGTTTCCGTCTCTATTTCTTTTCTCCTCTCTCTCTCTCTCTCTCTCTCTCTCTCTCTCTTTCCCAGATTGAGTAACAAGCGATGAGAAGAAGCTCTACAACTCTTGGGGCCTATATATAGAGGATGGGATTGGGGGACGGTGAGGTAACCTCTTACGTTAGCTAAAAGTTTTTTGAAAACGGAAATGACGATAATGACTTTGAAGTACCGTAGCATTTGCCCACTTCGTTTCGTTCTTTTCTTATTTCTATCTTGGGAGGTGAGGGGTATGGATGATGTTTTTTTTTTTACCAAACAAAAGAAAAAGAGAAAGATGGTCTCGCTGTCTAGAGAGTTCCGAAGGGAAACGTCATGGCTTGCGTCACCGTCACCGTCGGTTGGATGATGAAGGGTGGGGATTTGAGGATGCAACTTGCCGTGGGAGAGTTGACCATGGTGAGCCATATTTGAAACATATATTTATATTTTGTTATGATCAAAAAAATCTCTAAATTTAAAACTTGCTCTTTAAATCTCTAATTGGTATCAAGAAAAAGATTCAAGAAATTTACTATTTGAACTGATTTTCAAAATAAGTGGTACCAAAAATTGATATAAAGCAAATTATTTTTACAATTGATATCAAACAACCTATCTCTTAGAAAAAGGAAAGATTATTTTATCTCAAGCATATTTTGCTCTGACACCATATTTTGCTCTATTACATTCAAAAAATTTAATTGATAAATAATTATTAAGAAAAGAAAGAGATGAGTTTTCAAATATATCTAATGCTTAGCTTTGATATTCTAAATTTTTTATTCTGAAATGCTTTATCCTTTTTGAATTTTTGAAGCTTAAAGCAATCTTATAATTGAATTTGAGAATCTATTTAATGCATCTACTTTATTCAAAAAGGAAGAGATGTGCCTTTTAAATCTATATTGATTAAAAAAAGAAAGAAATTCAATCTACTGTAAATTTTTAAAAAGATAAAAGTTTTAAAATGGGGGAGAAATTTTAAAATTTGAATTTGAAAGTTTAATCTAAGATTTGAAAAAGAACTTGAATCAAATTCTGAATAGTGAAGTATGTTTATCTGAGTTTTAACTTGATTTTGATGATTTATTTTAAAATTCTTTCCTTAAGCTTTTTGATACTATCAAAAAGAGGAGGAGTTATATAGAGTATATGCTTGAAATACTTAAAATGCTTGAGTTATTTCATCATGCATCAAATGCTCATATATTTGAATTGAGACAGTCATTTGAAATGAGTATATGTTGAAATGTGGATTGATTCTTGAAACTGAACTTAAGATAAATTGAAGAAAAATTAAAGCATTCATGAAATATGTGCCTACAAATACTTAGTTATTTACTTCATGATTCATATTGATAAATTAATTGAAACATATTATATTTATTATTTGTGTATATACTCAAAATTTTATCATCATCAGAAAGAAAGAGATTGTTCACCCCATAAATGATTTTGATGATTATCAAACTTTGAGTAATTATGAGTTTAATCATGTGTTTCAAAGATGAATATAGAATTTTTCAGATGTTTAAATTAAAAAATTTATCCATGAAAAAGATTTTCTCATAAAAAATAATAAAAAATAATAATAAGTATTAAAAATAATAAAAAATTAAATAATTTGATTATTTAATTAAAAAATAATTTTTTTATATAATAATATTTATCATTAAAAAATTAAATAAATATTTTAAAATATTAAACTAATAATAAGATTATTTTAAAAAATTGATATTATATTACTAGTAATCTGATTGTCATACCAACATATCAATTAAGATTCTCAATAATTTTACTACAATATTATCTGTATGTATCAAACATAGTAATCAACATTACTGGCAATCTATCTAGATTGCAGGTAATCCAGATTACCTGATAATCTAGATTATCATTGCCTGGTAATGCACTAAATACAACCTACACTACAAGAAAACAGTAAAATACCGACTGTTTTTTGCCGACGCTTTTGAGAAGCGTCGGCAGGTTGCGCTGACCTGCCGACGCTTTTAAAAAGCGTCGATGTTTAACGACGCTTAAAAGCGTCGTAAAGTTGAGCACTGTCAACGCCGACGCTTTTAGCAAAAGCGTCGTAATATAAAAACAATACCGACGCTTTTTTACGTCATTATTTAACGACGCTAAAAAGCGTCGTTAGGTTCCTTTATACCCCCGCGCCTGCCCTAATCTATCTACCGCCGATCAATTTTTCCATCCGTTCCTCTCCGCCGACCCCGGCCCATCTCCGCCGCCGGCACCGCACCTGCCGTCCACGCGCACCCGCCGTCCACGCCTCACGGCCACCGTCCGCCGCTCGATCCCCTCTGCTGCCGCATCTGTCGACGCCCACCTGCGCGGTCCAAGCCATCTTCCCCTCCCCACCGGCCCTCCTCTCCTCTCCCCTCTCCTCCCGGCGGCCATCTTCGTAGCGCCATCCACGCCGCACCGGCCGTCCTCCCCTCCCGTGGTCAGGTGAGATCTCTTCCTCCTCCATCATCTCCGCCCCCGAATTTCTATATTTTTCATCAGATTCAAGGGGGATCACAGCCATCTCATGCTATATATATCTCAATATCTAGTAGAGGGCAAGCGTGCCATGCCAGAGTGAGTGAAAATGCTAGATGATTTTGAGTTTTGAGTCATTTTTATGGAGTTGCTTTCCTGATTTTCTAGGGCTTTTTCCGCTGGTTTTTTTCAATATGTTTTACCGAATCAAAATGAAAAGTTCAACAATTAATTTGTTATAGGTGTTACCTCATGCACAAAGCTTCAACAAGCCCATGTTTGCAGCCCAAATCTAGGTTATTTAAGTAATTAAAAATTAATTTTGTATATATATGCAGATTCAAATTTCTCTGAAAAATTGGTACAGAGCCAAGATTGTATGCATGTTTGCTCCATCTGCAGTTGCATTTAGCATGTTAGTTATCTATGATTTATCAAGTAGTAATTTTTTCGAGGGATAGAATACGTTTCCTAATTTTTCAATTGACTAGAACAAAATTATCATGTGATAACTCTGTGAGAGGCAGGAAACCTTATAGGGCAATTTGGGAAGGGACAATGGTAGGACCTGTGTGAGTGTGTCTAGTTCCACACTGTTGGTGCATTGAGATAGCTTTGTGTATTTAGGCTAAGTCAAGAATCCTCGTTAATAATTCCCAACTTGCTTTATCTTAACTAGATACTGTATCATTATAAATGATATCAATGTTGGTCCAGTTATAATTTTTGTATGGTTAGAAAATATTTCAGTAGAGATTCTTTTAAGATTGAGCATGAACTAGTCATTATGTTTGTAATTGAACTTTCTTTCCTGAATATGCTAAGTATGAGAGGATTCATGCAATTGTGTGTTCAGTTTTATTTTGGGTGAGATTTTTTATTGGTTCTTAATGAAAGAAGATTGTTAAAAAATTATCATGCATCAGGCCAAAAAATAAATTCAAATTATATGTTTCAAATGAAAAATGTCAGTTCTCTCAAGCTTTATTTTGTCTGCGCGTTTGTATTGAAACGGGAGCACTGATGAACTACCTCGGCTCGGAGACCAATCAAAACATGTTCCGACAAATCTCACTTGCTGGATCCTCATTTTAGTTTGGAGTCACATCATGCATTCTTTTTCTGTTTGATACGACCTCCCACCTACTTTTTCTATTTGTATGTATTTATATGTTTATGTGTGCATGTATATGTGTATCTATATCTATGTACATAAAAAAATTAAATTTTTAAATATTGTTCAGAAAAAAATTTAATCATTAATTTATATAAGTGTATCTATATCTATGTGCATAAATAAATTGAATTCTTAAATATTTCTTAAGAAAAAATTTTAATTATTAATTTAATATATATATATATATATGATAAAACAAAGGCATCTGCGTTTCGTTTGACATGTGGATTTTTGGTATAAGCGAAGCGAGCCGCGTGTGCGTGCTGTATTTTTGGAAAAAGCGGATACTCAGATTCCCCTGGGCCGGTAGATCAAAAAAATTCTTAACCCAAGTCTGAACCATGTATTAAATAGCTCAAACAATTCATTCGAATCTCAAGTAACCTCTTCCGATCTAGATTGAAATAAGTTAAACAAACTAAATAGTTAAGCATTGCCATCCTTCATCCGATTTAACCTTCCATCTTCTTGCATAAATGGCGGGAAGTCACACTATTTTAGCAAACTTAAACTCATGAATTTTTAATAAATTAGAAAATTAAATTAATTAAAATAAATATACTTATTAAATTTAATAAATAAAATACTGAAAAATTAAGTAGATTCAGTGGATCTTAAAGAAAGAGTTGGTCACCATGCATTAGCACAAAACTCAATAGCAGTCAGTTGTATGATCGGTCAGGGTTCGGAATATATCTTTATGATTCTCTTTCTTTTACGATATCAATCGTTAGATGGTGCAATAGCTGTTTTCATGATAGGTGCAAATAGATGGACGAAAGAGATTTGAATAATTTGAAATATGTGTGGAAGAGTCGATGTCACGGAAAAAAAGACCAATTATTCTTTCTCAAGGATCATGCAACCCAAACCTGCTCGACCAACGCACCAACTCCATCGTCAAACTACCGACATTGAACGTGGATGTATCATAAGTTGAATCTACTAGATCAATGTACCAAACTTTTCTTAACATTCTATATTTTCAATTTCTTTAAAGATTCTTTAAACATTCTATATAGTACAATTAATTAAGGTTGTGATACACGGTTGATGAATGGATAATTTCATAGTTTCATGAATCCTGATTGATTGCTTATCTGACATGTGGCGCTCGTTATGTGGCTGGACCCTGATATCGTGTGGCCTACATTATCCTTATCTTTGTGACTGATGAAGACTAAGCATCTGGATTAAGCTGGGCCAAGTTTCTTTGTCCACTACTCCCCAAGTTAATATCAGGTATTAAATCAAGTTAATTATGAATTAATTTTTCAAAAATTACATTGCATCGAAACATAGACCCGTCTTTTGATTAATGTACATATTCTATTATATCCGTACACTTATTTATTTTTGTACGGATAAAAGAATTATGTACATTGATCAATTGATTGTCCAGTATGGACAGTTTGGAAAATGTGAGTAATTCTATAGGTCATTACCATAATCAAATGGTATGCTGAGAGGTTCAGAAAAAATTTCGGATGGTATTTTCCTTTTGTTCTTCCTATACGGAAGAACTAAGAGAAAATGCTGCCGAAATTTTTTTCGGCTCTTGTTGCATATCATTTGATTTTTGTAATTGACCTATAGAATTAATACATTTTCTGAATGGGATAGGACCTTCTTTACCTATTAGTTGATGATAGCAAGCATTTACTATGTAAACTTTATCTAGCTGTTATTTTTTTGGATTTTATGAAATGACTGATATTTTTTACTCATTGCATTAATATAGATTGTATAATTTTTTTTTATTTTTAGATAAATTACAAGTTCGGTCAGTTTTATCCTACAATGGACAAAAGTTGGATAAATAAACCAAGGAATAGTAAAGAATATTTAGATGGAGTTCATGACTTCATTAAATTTGGTATGGAGAAAAGTAGTTTGAATGGAAAGATTTTATGTCCATATCGGAAATGTGTAAATAGTTCTTCTTTAGATCCACAAAATGTTGAAGAACATTTGGTATTGAATGGTTTTTTAAGAGGTTATACCGACTGAATTTTTCATGGAGAATCTATGTTGCCATCATCATGTAACCAACCCCTGACTCATTGCGGATCCACTAGCCTAGAAGATAATTCTGCAAGAGATGATGATATAAGGGGTTTGATCACAGATGCTTTTGGATTTGATGTTCAAAATTTAGGAGAATCCAGTAGTATACAAGAAACAGTTGGGATGTTTGATGGATGTACGCATACGGAACGTATGCATATTGAGGAGCCCATACATACATCTAATGATGAGACAGCTCGTTATCACACCTTAATGAAAGATGCAGACGAAGAATTATATCCGGGTTGTACAAAATTTTCTAAGATTTTTTTTCTTGTACATTTATTTCATATAAAATATTTGAATGGATGGTCTGGAAAGAGTTTTACCATGTTGCTCAAGTTATTAAAGGATGCATTTCCAGAAAGCACTCGTTTACCACCATCGTATTATGAAGCCAAGAAAGTAGTAAAGGAATTGGATCTTGGATACGAAAAGATTCATAGTTGTCCGAAAGATTGTATGTTATATCGGGATGAAAATGCTAATCAAGAGTCATGCAATGTATGTGGATCTTCAAGATGGATAACACAAAAAGAAGATCGAGATGATGTACTGAATGAATTGGATGCAACGCGGAGTAAAAAGAAACCGGCCAAGGTATTGCGTTACTTTTCTCTTATACCTAGATTGAAAAAGATTTATGCATCATCAAAAATAGCTTCATCAATGAGATGGCATCATGAAGGACGTACAAAGGATGGAATGTTGAGACATCCAGCAGATAGTCTTCAATGGAAAGCATTTGATGATAGGCATCCTGATTTTGCCTCTGATGTTCGCAGTGTTAGGTTTGGCTTAGCTTCTGATGGCTTCAATCCATTTCGGACCCTGAGTTCTACCTACAGCACTTGGCCAGTCATTTTGATACCTTACAATTTGCCACCGTGGATGTGCATGAAACAATCATCACTTATCTTGTCAATGGTTATTCCAGGAGATAAGGGTCCAGGCAATGATATTGATATTTTTCTACAGCCTTTGATAGAGGAATTGAAACAGTTGTGGGAGGGTGTTGATGCATTTGATGCTTCCAACGGCCAAACATTTAAACTACGGGCAGCTTTGTTATGGACTATTAATGATTTTCCAGCATATGCCAATTTATCTGGCTGGAGTACAAAGGGACGGGTCGCATGTCCTTGTTGTGGAGATTCAACACATTCAATTTAGTTAAAACATGGAGGTAAATTTTGTTACATGGGACATCGTCGATGGTTGGAAGCAAATCATCCGTTTCGATTTTAGAAAGATTTGTTTGATGGTACTATAGAATTGGGATGTGCCCCTATTCCACCTTCTGGAACTGATGTTCATAGACAAATGGATGGCATGAATTACAGCTATGGTAAGCACTCAAAGTCCTCTAAAAAAAGAGGAAGGGATGATGTTGAAAGCTCAGTGCACGAAGGGTTACCAGAGGAAGTCAGTATCAGTACTATAGATGCAGAGTTGTTTCAAGATCCAGACAATTATTTCGAGGATGAAAATGAGGAAGACACACAGATAGCATCTACACAACAGCCAAGTAAATATTTATGGAAAAAATGAAGTATCTTTTTTGACTTACCTTATTGGAAACATAATCTTATTCGGCACAATCTTGATGTCATGCATATAGAGAAGAGTGTTTGCGATAATTTACTTGGAACATTTTTAAACCTTGATGGAAAGAGCAAAGATAACATGAAGGCACGTCTTGATTTAAAAGAAATGGGTATCCGACAGGAACTTCATCCTAAAATGCTTGCTAATGATAGAATTTATGTGCCTCCTGCATGTTACACAATGTCTGCTCGAGAAAAGGATAATTTTTTGGGAGTTTTGAAAAGTATCAAAGTACCCGATGGATATGCATCGAATATTTCACGATGTGTGCATCTAAAGGATCGAAAACTTTTAAATCTTAAAAGTCATGATGGTCACATATTGATGCAAGATATTTTTCCAATAGCTTTAAGATCGTCATTGCCGAAACAAGTTGTTACAATTGTACTTCGATTATCGTCATTCTTTAAGGCATTATGTTCCAAAGTTATTGATCCTCGGAAACTTGATCAGTTAGAATCAGATATTGCAATTACACTTTGCCAGATGGAAAAGATTTTTCCTCCTGGATTTTTCACTATTATGGTACATCTGCTCATTCACCTAGCTTCAGAAGTTAAAGTTGGTGGACCGGTACATTATAGATGGATGTATCCTATTGAGAGGTATTATTACAAACCTTAAATCTTTTGATAATTTTATTAGAAACAACAGCATACTGATATTTTAATAAATATTTAATTCTTGAAGGTATCTTGTGCGTCTTAAAGATTATGTGCGAAATAGAGCCTATCCCGAAGGCTCGATTGCTGAAGCATATATTGCGGATGAATGTTTGACATTTTGTTCAAGATATCTTCAAGGTGTAGAGACTATTTTTAGTCGACCTCAACGGCATAATGACTTTGTGGAGAATGCAGAACTGTATAAGTTCTTAACTGCTGGAAAATTCTTGGGAAGAGGTGAAGGTATTGTACTTGATCAAAAATCCTTAGCACAAGCACATCGTTATGTGTTACTTCATAGTGACATAATATCTGACCATCGCAGGTTAGTATATTTAAGGAATGACATCAAAATTTAAATTTTATATTAGATATAATGTTCTAAATGATATATTTATATTTTATGCAGTGAATTTTTAATTTATCAGAGACGAGCCAATCATAACATTCGTCCTAATGCAAGGATTGAACAACGATGGTTGGTCGAGTTATTCCCTATGTGGCTTTCGAATCAGGTGTGATTTATATTTAATTATGAGATATATTAATTTTTGATACATATTTAATATCAGATAACTCAACTGCACTTCGTCATATCATTTTTTGTTAGGTATCAAAGATGATGGAGACAAATAATTCAGATGAACTAATAGCTCTTGCTCGAGGACCTAACAAGATTGTGAATAGATATAATGGTTTCATAATTAATGGCTTTAAATTTCATACTAGAGAACGGGAGAAATTTAGAAAAACACAGAATAGCGGTGTTATGGTGGAAGCGGATGGAAAATCCTATTATGGTGCACTTAAAGATATCTATGAGTTGGATTATTATGAAAAATTTAAAGTAGTACTGTTTAGATGTGATTGGATAGACATAAACTCACCAAGGGGTTTGAAACAAGATGCAAATGGATTTACACTTGTAAATTTTTCAAGATTGATACACACTGGTGTGTTATTGAAGGATGACCCATTCATTTTTTCATCTCAAGCTCGTCAAGTATTTTATGTACAAGACGCAAAAGATAAAGATTGGTTTACTGTCATCAAAACAAAACCTAGAGACTTATATGATATGGGAAACCAAGTAGAGGATGATGACGATGACACTTATACACAATGTATGCCCTACAATTTTGTGCCAGCTGATGATTTAAATGCTACGACGACGTTGGTTAGAACAGAATTCGAAGAAAACACTACTGCTTGATTGTTACTGGTAATAATTATTTATGATGTATATATTTTGCATTAATTATTGTGTTATTTTACTCCATATATTAACTGATTCTACCTTTTATTTATATAAATGCTAGGTGACATCATGCGTCGCAGGGGACGATATGCTGGTGTGCAGTTCCAGTTTTCACAGACAGAGGCCGGTACGTCTTCTTCAGCACAGCAGCCTGAGGCCAGTTCAGCTACACAGCATTCTGAGCCCTATCCTTCATCATCAGCACAGCACGATCCTCCTGTTCATCAGCCAGATGATGAGATACACGTGCAGGGTATATATTGTCTTTCATGTAATTTTTTTTATTTTATTTTATGTATATTTATGATATAGTTACTTTTATGTATTTTTTGCAGACGGATCCGAGAGAGTACGCCCCAGACGCGGACCCACAGTAGTACGAGATGTGTGGCAGATGCGTGAGGATGAGAGGATTGTTGTGGAGTGCAATCAGCTAGGTCAGCCAATTAAGAAAGCTGTCTGCTTATTGACTTCATTTTTGGGGACTGTTGCTCGGAGGCCTAAGCTATGTCCGTTGGGCTATGCAAAATGGAATGACATGCTTCCAACGTACAAAGTTGAGCTCCTCCGAGTTATAGAGGTAATGAATTGATGTTCATACTGTATATTAATTGTTAATCATTTATATAATTTATTTCATTTAACTTTTTTTTTTATAGAGCAAGTTTGTTCTCCCTCCATCCACTCATGATTTTGTAATGAAGTCTCTCAACCGCAAATGGAAAGAATATAGAGCACAATTGAAGAAGGACTATATGAGACAGGGTATGACAGAGGAGGAGGTTGCTAGGAATTGTCCTCCTGATGTACCCCCTCATCAGTGGATGGAGTTGGTTCATTATTGGTTCTCCGAGAGGGCACAGGTATATTATCTGTTTATTATCTTTTTTTTCTAAATATTTTATAAAAATATTGATTTTTATTATATATTATATATATAACAAGTTCTTTACTTTATTTTACAGACTTATTCTGCTATTGATAGAGCTGCACGAGCAGCTCAGTCTGTTCCTCATACATCGGGGTCGAAGAGTTATGCACGACTCCGACAGGAGTTTGTATGTTCTTTAAACTTTCATAATTAACTTTTAATTTTTATGTTGAAATATTTATATAACTAATATCATTATGTATCGTGGACCATGTCTGTATCATGATACTCATATATTTTTTTAAATTATCATAACTGTTTGCTTAAAATTGAAATTATTTGTGTAGGAGGATGAGCATGGGAGGGAACCCGGACAAGTGGAGTTTTACCGGATGACTCATACTCATCAGGATGGTACTTTTGTTCGAGATGAGTCGAGAGATTTATATGTACGGCATTATTAATATTATATTTTTTGCAATGATTTAAATTTAATTTTGTTAGCTATTAATGTATAACTCTTGTTTTCAAAAAAAATACAGGAGAGGGCTACATCTCTCATTGCGGAGCGTGACGACGAGTCCGCAGCATCTACGCAGCAGAGCCGTATCGAGGCCGAGGTATTCACAGAGTTGATGGGACCAGAGCGCTACGGCCGAGTGAGGGGTTATGGAGTAGGAGTCACCCTCACTCAGTTATCTGAGGTTAGTAGATATACGCAGCATGCTGCAGCAGATGCTCAGGATTCACGCGTTCGCAGACTCGAGGCGGAGATACAGGAGATTAGACAGAGTCGTGCCGCTGAGATGGAGGAGATGCGACAGAGCCGTGCCGAGATGCAGGCCATGAGGGGACAGATTGATCGCCTTACATCTTTATTAGAGATGTATGGTTCATCTCAGGTAAACACATAATATTAAATATATATTTTTATATTAATTTAATGATTTATATATTTTATTTATAGATATGCAAATCATGCTTTTCATATGTTTCTTGTAGGCTCCTGGCATATCAGGCACCCGTCGAGATAGCGGCACGTCACGTAGAGACAACGACGACCATCCACCTGCAGATTGATATTATTTTATTTTTATTATATTTTTATATTTATTTATATTACTCTTGATTGTAATGGACGATTAGTACTTTATTTTTATTTATATAAAATATTATCTTTTGGTTTGATTAAATTTTCTATTTAAGTTTGCTTTTGATGTGAATGATGGTGATTGTACAGGTGTGAATGTGAATGTGGTGATTGTACATGTTTATGTTTGAATAATTGATATGATTTCGTACAGGAATGTATTGTATTCTTTTTTTTTTTAGATAATATCTGTATTTTTTTTTTCTCTTAAAACCTTTAACGACGCTTATAAGCATCGTTAAAATAATTTTAACGACGCTTATAAGTGTCGTTAAAGACAAAAAGCCGACGCTTCGAAAAGCATCTTGGTAGACTGCACGGTCACGCGGAGTCATTAACGACGCTTTAAAGCGTCGTAAAGATTTACATTAGCGACGCTTTAAAGCGTCGTAAAGATTTACATTAACGATGCTTATAAGCGTCGTTAAGACAAATTTAACGACGCTTTAAAGCGTCGTTAATGTAAATCTTTACGATGCTTTAAAGCGTCGTTAAAAAATAAAGATGCTTTTAAAAAGCGTCGGCGCTATTCGTCCCCACTCTTACATAGTCGACGCTTTGCCGACGCTTTTCGAAGCGTCGTAAAGCGAAATAGCGACGCTTTAAAACGTCGTTAATGACCATTAATAGCGTCGTTAATGACCATTTTTTCTGTAGTGCTAAGATTGTATTTGATAGTTGGCAATCTATCTAGATTGTTAGCAATTTAATATGATAATATGGATTACTGTATTTGGTATGCTCTTTGGATGGTAATCCAGATAATCTTGGCAATACAGATTGCCTCATGAGAGGCAATCTGAATTATCTTGTGGAGGGGTGGCTATTTAGATTATCACTTTTTTAGTAATATTATAATAAAAATTTTGGATAAAATTATTTTTTAAAAAAAATCACACAAAGCCCATTACCCAACCCACTCTACATGCAACCCCAGCCTGCGACTCCTCCATCTTCCTTTGTTTGCCCGTGGATTCTTCGCCCTTGTCCCCCACCACCCTCGTGTGGCTCCTCTATGCCCATCCCCACCACCCCCATGGCTCCACACGTGCTCGCCTCCTTCCCACCCCCTAGTGTCCGTAGTTCTCCACACCCTCCAGTTTGCTACTTCTCCATGCTATCACCATACCAATACCACTCCTACCACTTCTCATCAAAGAAAAAGAAGAGCATTCGGATAAAATTATTAGAAATATTTTGAGAATTTGATTTTATATTATCGATAATCTGATTGTTATACTTAATATATCAATCAAGATTTTCAATAATTTTACTGCAACATTAATTGTGTATACCAAATATAGTAATCAACATTACTGACAATTTAATGATAGTAATTTATCCTGAAGGCAATCCATATTACTTTCCAAGATTGTCTGGAGATACACCAAATGCAACCTAAGGATAATTAAGGGATATCTTATACATACATATATATCTTATACTAACCCCTCGACATGGTTCCTTATATGCCATTATAGGCATATCTACTCTTATATGTGTCTACACTAATAAACATCTAGCTTAGGTCTATCTTCTTCTCAACGAGGCCATCACTTGCAATGTAATGCATGATGAAGTGGGGGATTTGCTAGCCTCTATATCTCATCCTTGGTATGTTTCTTCATGAGAGCCAACACCTATATATGGTTATATATGAACTTAGTTTGACACTCTTTAATATCAAGGAATATAACTGAAATTAAGTTAAGATTAAGGATATTTTTATAATTTATCTTAAATTTTTTAATAATTATTTTAAATTTTAGCACATAATTTTTATAATTATAAGTAAATAATTAGAATTATCTTCTATTTTTTATTTATGTTCATTAATTTTTAGTCAACTATTTGTATTGAAATTAATTTCAATATTATCAATTTAGAAATTATAAATTAATTAGTTATTTATATAATAATATATAGACAAATTTATTTACATATAATTAATTTATAAAATTATTTATAAATTTAAATTAAATTAAAATTATATATTTATATAATTTTTACATTACTATAAATTATAAAGATTATAATTTATATATTGCTCTATTTGTTTAGGATAAATAAGCATTATAAATTAATAATAATAATACTTTTTTATTTAAAATAGTTAAATAAACATACCATAAAAATATCGTCCATTATTTTTTTTATTCTTCCTATATCATTTAAAGAAGGAAATCATTCTCATTCATGCTTCCATATTTTATCAAATATATGGGAGGATGAATGGAAGACCTATTCATCCTTTCTCTTATCTATCTTTTTCCTTTTATCCATCCTTAATCCCATCCATCTTCCATACTAAATAGAGGATTAGTAATAGATTTTGTTCATTTGGGCTGGTATAAGAATTATTGACCTGATGTTGGGGACCAAATTCAAGAGGGCAATGTGTGTGACGAAAAGTAAACAGTGTCAATAGGAATCAAAACTGCGATAGCTAAGCTAAGAGGTTACCTTACTTGAGGTGATTTGATCCCACCCTTCTATATAAAAGAGAGAGAGGAGAAAAGAAATGGAGAAGGAATCAATGGCGACGGCGGCGGAGGACGGAATGGTGCTGCTGGACTTTTGGGTAAGCCCATTCGGGCAGCGGTGCCGGATCGCATTGGCAGAGAAGGGGGTGGATTATGCGTACAAGGAGGAGAATCTGAGCGACAAGAGCCCACTGCTGCTGAAGATGAACCCGGTCCACAAGAAGATCCCCGTGCTCATCCACCACGGCAAACCTATCTGTGAATCCCTCATCATCATCCAATACATCGATGAGATCTGGTCCAACAACCCCCTCCTTCCCTCCGACCCCTATGAGCGAGCCAAAGCACACTTCTGGGCTGACTTTGTCGACAAGAAGGTATGGTGAGAACAATGCTAACAAGACAAAGTATATATATATACAAAACTTGCATGTCCTCCTTAGAGATAAATCAATCTTATTTTGTATAAAAGCTTGTCATGATTTTTGGGATTGTTACCATTACTAGGTCTATGAATGTGGGACAAGGCTGTGGAAGCTGAAGGGGGAGGCCCGTGAGGAAGACAAGAAGGACATGATCAAGATCTTAAAGCTTTTGGAGGGTGAGCTTGGAGACAAGAAGTACTTTGGAGGAGAGACCTTCGGCTTTGTGGATGTTGCATTGGTGCCCTTCACGGCCTGGTTCCACACCTATGAGATTTGTGGCAACTTCAGCATCGAGAAGGAATGCCCGAAGCTAGTGGCATGGGCCAAGAGGTGCATGGAGAGGGAGAGTGTTTCCAAGTCCCTTCATGATTCCCACAAGGTCCATGAGTTCGTCGGCTACCTCAAGAGGTTATTTGGACTGGAGTAGAGGAAAGAAACATAATATATATGGATCCATGGTTTGAGTCGGGATGTATTGAAAGTTTATCGCATTTGCTTTGTATTGGAGAATGGCATGAAATGGTTTTAGCGTGCTCCTTTGCTTCCGAATAAAATAAACTTTAAGTGTCTTATTGTCCATCTAATCCATGAAACATCAAATGGTTGTTAACATCGTCATTAGAATGGTGTCAAATCATGAGCTTTTTAATAGTCCTGGTCAAGTGTACTATGCTTATTTTTCTTGGAAGAGATTATCTCAAGGAGAAATTCTTTGTACACCGCCTGCGGCATAGAAAATCTGACGTGGAGCACACCGTTTCGTCCTATTGGATCACATAACCATCATTTTCTAATGTACATTTAATATCCATAGTTTTACTTTTTTGTTTCAAATTTTGAATGATGAAAATGCTTCTTCCTTTCCGAAAAAATTATGGCATCCTGTGTCGATATTGTGGCATCCTGCATTGAAATTATGACTTTCTGCACGGAATGTCATAATTTTTTCATAGGATGTTATAAAGAGGAAAGAATATTTTTATTATTGAAATTTTTTTATAATTTTTTTAATAATGAAAATATCCTTCCCTTTTTATGATATTCTGTGAAAAAATTATGATATTCTGTGCAGAAAATCATAATTTCAATACAGGATGCCATAATATCGGTATAGGATGTCATAATTTTTTGAAAAGAAAAGAATATTTTCATCATTCAAAATTTTAAACGAAAAAGTAGAATTGCGGATATTAAATGCATGTTGGAAAATGATAGCTTCGTGGTCCAATCGGATGAGACAATACACTCTATATCGAATTTTCTACACCGCAAGCGGTGTACAAAGTATTTCCCTTAAGTGAGGAGATTAGATAAGCCAAGACTGTGGATGCATATGTTCTTGGCCCAAGAACATTCAAAATTTTCACAATCCTTGCTTGCTTGATGCGGGGGGGGGGGGAGGTTAGAGAGAAAGGAGACGAGACACAACCCATGATTGTTCTTAAACAAATAGGAGAGAGAAAATCTAAACTCAATTTTTAGAAAATGAAATTAAAAAAAAAAGAAATTGGAGAATCTTAAAAGAAGAGTTCTATTCTATATCAAATCCAGCTTCATTCTCAAAACCCATGTCGAAGTAAATGATCATGCTTTCACTCTATTCCTCTCTTTTGTTAGTTTGTTTTGTTCTATTTCTTTTAATGTCTATCTTACATACATTTTGCTTACATCTTATTAATATGACATGGAAGTAGGGTTTGTAAAGGCCGAGATTTTGGCTATCTTTGAAAGTGCCAATGACCATGATGAGCTAAAATTAATCTTGGTTTACTTTGGTCATGATAAGAGTTTGAGAAAAATGCCAACATAAATGAGACATTTTAGGATCGTGATGGTTATATGATGACTAAGATCTCAATTTATCCCCTCATATAATGGATTGATTTTAAATTAATTTAGTTAGATACTAAGAGATTAATTGATTTGAAATCAATACTTACATAATACTGAAAAGCACTCATGCTCCTTCATTATTCATGGATGAATTACATATAACCATTTTCCTCTTTTCCTAAATCTTCTTTCACTTTAATTTGGTATCTATCAAGTATCAACCTTGAATTCTATCAATTCCTATAGATCTTTGCTATTTGCTCGCGAACTCACTCAATTCTCCTTTTTTCTTAGATTTCATTACCTACCATTCATCCCTTTTTGGCTACCCTTATCATCTTTCGCTAAATCTCAATCCCCTTACCACCTACTGTGGCTCCTCGAAGTACTATAATCAGCTCATCATCATTATTTTTGATACAATCTAATATATATGATTAGATATATATTCTAATATGTACTCAAGATAGCAAAAATGAGACTAATAATATTCGCTAATAAAATCATATCATACAACTAGCATACCAGAATATTTTATTGAATGCCAGAGGATATAAAGAAGGCTAATATTTAGAGTACGTTATATTAGCTGTATGGTTATAAAAATTCAATCTAATATTGGCCTTGGATGAAAGCTCCTTTTTCCTTTATCTGGATATAGGGATGGCATCAGGCCGCAAATCAATATCCAAAGCTATCTCAATTGGATATCGGGTAATTTAGATTTATCCAATCTAAATCTAAATACCCAATAAACTATCCAAATCCAAATCCAAATATCTAATAAACTATCCAAACTCAGCCCAAACACTATCAAGATTGTATTTTTTTTTGGCCAAACCCATCTCAATTGGGTATCGGATAATTCAGATTTATTCGGCCTGAGTTCAATTGAGTCATATTGAGCATTTTTTTTTCATTTCTGTCAACTCTAAAGCCATACTACCATTCCATAAATCATATATACCTTAAACAAATAAAATTCAACAACACTTAGTTCTATGTTCAATCAAAATAAAATTCAAACTGCCTTAAGCAAATAAAATTCAATAATGGTTAGTTCAACAACACTTAGTTCCAATACCTTTGAAGTAAATAAAAATACAAATATAATTTAAAAGCACATCTAAGTTTTAAGTTTTGAAAAACTTAAACAATAATTCTCGATCAATCCTTAGTTGTAACATCATTTTTCACCCAATCCACCTACAAACAATAAATATAATAATATATATATATCTTAAAATACTAAAATAGTTTGGGTCAGGTTCGGGTTAGGTATCGAGTTGGATGCATAGCTATCCAGTCCCAGCTCAAACCCAAAGTCAAGCATTCAAGTTTTATCCAAATCTGGCCCAAACCCAGTCATCGCATTGGCTATTCGACCCAATCAGGTCAGATTAGATCGGATACTCACGGGTTTGGATTTTGTTGCCATCCCTATCTAAATACCCCTTGTTTCTTAAGCTATCCTATTTTCACTTATCTAAAGACTTTGTTACTCTTTGCTTATATTACTCCGACAAGCAAATTCACTTGCTATTAAAATCCATTGGCTTTTTTGGGTGCTACTTTGGTTGTCAGAATTCCACTGCTCATTATGTTGGGAGCAATGATTATTTTCATTTATGTTATTTTATAGTGAAGCTTTAGTCATTTTTGGCCTATCATATATTTTGAATTATGTTATTTTATACAATAAACTATCATATTGGTGGGCTACTTGTTCACTTATCATATGATATAAGGTGGGTGGAAAGATACATATAGGGCTAAATCGGATATGGATTGGATTCTAGTATATCCATATGCACATTTATTTTGTTTGACAAATACAAATATGGATATAGATCTTAGTCGAATGCAAAATTTCATATCCATATTTATTTAAATAAAATAAATATAAATTAGTTACTAAAAGTATGGATATAAATATGTATATAAATCAAATAATTAAACTTTATGACTACAGAATCAAAGATATCCATATTTATTTAAACAAAAATGGATATAAATTAGGTACTAAAATTATGGATATTAATATGTATATAAATCAAATAATTAAACTTTATAACTACAGAATCAAAGATATTATTATTATATGAATGATAAATCAAATTAATAATATATTCATATGATTATATATATATTTTAAAAATTAATAAGTGCTGTAAAAAAATAAATAGGATTATAAAATAATCAGATATTTAGATATGAATCGGATAATTATCTATCTATATCCATATCCATATCTTTTTTTTTAATAGATATGGATATGGATATGTATATTAGTTAGCTACTCCAATTTCTATTCATATCTAGATGAATTCGGGTATGAAAATAGATTCAGATAGATATTATCTGATCTACTGTCACCCCTAGTTACATATATACCTCAAATTTATTGCTGGATTGCATATAAAAAAGAGGACTCTATAAATGGAATAAAATATATATACATATATTAGTTTCTTATGACCAAGGTATTAAATCTCAAAAATATCCTAATCTCTCTAAATAATAGGACATCGATCTCATCCAATCCTAGCAATATTCTTGATTTAGCATCCTGATAAGTACCCATAATTGCTCTTTCCTTCTTCTTTTCTTTATTGCTTTCTTCATTTGTTTGTTTCTTTTTTTTTTGTCTTTCTTTACTTTTTATATTCTTTAATTTCTTTCTTTCTTTCTTTTTTTCTTTCTTCCATACTTTCTTTTTTTTTAAAAAAAAAATTAATTTTCTTATTCTTTTTTTCTCTTTTTTCTTCTTTCCTTCTTTCCTTTTTCTTCTCTTTTCCTTCCTTTCTATTTCTTTCTCTTTTTTCTTCTTTCCTCACTTTTTTTCTGCCCTACCTTCCTTTCTTTGCCTTTTCTCTTTCTTTCCTTAATTTCCTCATTCTTTTCTTGTACTCTTTTACCTTTTGTTCTTTCCTTCTCTTCTTTCTTCCCTTCTACCATGAATATTTTTCCTTATTTTTCCTCGCCTCTTTCCTTCCTTTCTTATTTGTATAAAAAGTCTTAGTTCTCAACTCAAAAATGCATTTTGCTCCTTGCTCTTAACCAAACATAGGCTAAAATGAAATCCAACATGTAGAAATGCTAAGGATCATGACCTTTGATGAAGATGGTAGCTAAAAGATTAGCTCCACCTAAGGTCAGCCATATCAACCATGGATCCTATATTACCTTCCTATATTCAAAAGCAATACCACCATTCCTTCTCGGGGTAGAACCTAGAATGGTTATTGGTTATCAAGTAGGACTGAAATCAGATCGGATATAGATCGGATACTAGTATATTCATATCTATATTTATTTTATCTGATGAATATAGATAGTAGTCGAATTCAATAATTCATATCCATATTTATTTTAAATGGATATGGATATAAAATAGATATTGAAAATATAGATATAAATGCATATAAGTTGGATAATTAAACTTTATAACCAAAGAATCAAAAATATTACTAAGTAGATGATAAATCGACTTAACAATATGTTAGTATAGTTGTATAATTTTTTTAAAAGTTACTGAGTGCTATATAAAATTAAATAGGATTACAAGAAAAATCAGATAGTTATTTAACCATATCGATATCCATTTTTCTTTGATGGATATGAACATGGATATGGATATTAGTTGGATATTCTAAATTTTATTCATATTTGGATAGATTTGGATATGAAAATGGATCCGGACAGATATTATCCGATCCACTTTCACCCCCATTATCAAGGTACATTATAAACTTTTTATCTAATTAAATTTGAACACTTATGATAGTTTCCATGTATAGCAAAACTAAGATTAGAATCATATATAAGCAATTAAATGACCACCATCTACAATATAGTATAATTAGTATATTTTCTCTTTGACATATTTTTATTGTCATTGGACAAGGGACATTTTCTCATAAAATCCAAATTTTTGTTCAATTTTGGAGTTTTGAGTAGGATTGATTTTTAGTAAAATCTGTATAATTAATTCTTATTAGACAAAAAAAAAGTCTTTAGATATTTTCTAGCTACTATGGCTAATTAAACTAAAATTAGCTTAAGCGACATTTGCATATTTAATATAAAATTAAATTGAGATATCATGACTATCTTCTTTATATACAGAATTATAAACAATATTGGATCATATCATACATCAATCTTAGAGAAAGAAAAAACTACGCAAATATCACTGTTTGGATAGAATGACCAAGTAAATGGAGTATTTTTTTCATAAGGAAAATTGGAACATTTTGGACACCGAAAAACAATCACACCTAAGAGTGAGGTTGGGTGTCAACCTATATGATTGTCATTGCAGACGGTATCCAATATTGGATTGGAGTTGAACTTGACAATTACACCTGATCCAAATGGGTCCCTACCCGATCCGACTCGACCCTAATGGGTCGGATTGGTCAATATGTTGATCGAATTTTGATCTGATCTGATCGAATCTAATAAATTTATATCTTAGGTTGGATCAAGTTTGGGTTGTGGCCTCCCCGATCCACTATCCGATCCGAATCCGATCTGATTTTATGTATATATATTGTTCAAATGTGGACTGGTTCTATAAAATATGGGCCTTATATCCTTTAAACTTGGTTAAAGCCTCAAGAGTTAAAAAGTGGTAGTGGGCTATTATTCAATGCTTTTATTTTCATGTAGAAAATCTTATTTAGGTGGGGTGGGTATCTGATCAAATAATTGATATCCAATCGGATAGGATACGGATAAAGAAAGTGTTGACTCGTTGGATCATAGGTCGGGTTCGGATCCAAATGCTGGGATATTGGGTTGGATTCGGATCGACCCAAACCCATACCCGACCCGACCTAATGCCAAACCTAATTGGAGTGGCTAGTTAATTTCTCATAGCCATTAGAGTATTTGACTCTACATTGGCATAGGAGGTATGTTTCATATCGAACAATCAACTCCATGGGACCATCTCTTAGAAAAATTACTATCATAGTTGGAGATATTCTTTTATGTATAGCGTATAAGTGGTCTCCTGATATATTAAAAATTCCAGATTAGTTATTTAATGGAGCTAGGATTAGATGTGAGTGATGGAGCATGTAAGAAGTTTGTAAGGGCAAATATACGGTAGGAGAAAAGTACAATTAATGGAGGAATCAAGTTTTCATCAAAAGAAAAAGGGAGGAATCAAGTTAATTAAAGGAAATAATGAGGCCAAGGCATCTGGAGATGCCGCTTAGCAAGTAGTTCAACAGATCAGAGAGGTAGATGATGGTTTAATATTGTTGTTATTTTATCATTATGCAACACTATAAATCTAACGCCTAGAATTTGAAAGCGATTGTCAATTTAAAAACTAAAGACCTCACATTTAGGTGCAAACTAAGAATAAAGAATTAAAAAGAGATAACTAGCTTCTTCTTTGCTTTGCTATAAAGAAGGCAATTTCATTATGGCAATTAATTAGCGCCTTCAAGATGCTCCATGACATGGGATACTCCACCAACTAGTCATGTTGTAGTTCATAATTTGATATCCTTCTAATGATGTTAACAACCATTTCATGTTGCGTGGATTAGATTGAAAAAAAAGATACTCAAAGATTCTTTTATTCATAAGTAAAGGATTTCATGCCCTTCTTACACAAAGCAAACACGATGAAGTTTCCTTCTAACGCAAAGGAAATACGATAAACTTTTCGTACATATCCCTACTTAAACCGTGCATGTAGCCATACACCACGTTTCTTCCCTCTACTCCAATCCAAACTTCTTCTTAAGTTTGCCGACGAACTCATAGACCTTGTGGGGATCATGAACGGACTTGGAGACGCTCTCCCTTCCCTTGCACCTCTTGGCCCACGCCGCCAGCTTCAGGCATTCCTCGTCGACGCTGAATTTGCCACAGGTCTCGTAGGTGTAGAACCAGGCTGTGAAGGGCGCCACCGCAACATCCACAAAGCCGAAGGTCTCTCCCCCGAAGTACTTCTTGTCTCCGAGCTCACCCTCCAAAAGCTTCAAGATCTCGATCATGTCCTTCCTGGCCTCCTCGTGGGCCTCCCCCTTCAGCTTCCACAGCCTCGTCCCACATTCATAAACCTAATAACAGTAACAAACGCAATAACTTGGCAAGCTTTTACACAAAAAGAGATCGATACCTCTTTGTTTTACATGTATACTTTGTCTTGTTAGCATTGTTGTCTCCATACCTTCTTGTCGACGAAGTCCGCCCAGAAGCGTGCTTTGGCCCGCTCGTAGGGGTCGGAGGGGAGGAGGGGGTTGTTGGACCAGACCTCGTCAATGTATTGGACGATGATGAGGGATTCGCAGATAGGTTTGCCGTGGTGGATGAGCACGGGGATCTTCTTGTGGATCGGGTTCATCTTCAGCAGCAATGGGCTCTTGTCGATCAGATTCTCCTCCTTGTACTCGTACTCCACACCCTTCTCCGCCAACGCGATCCGGCACCGCTGCCCGAACGGACTCACCCAGAAGTCCAGCAGCACCACCCCCTCCTTCTCTGCCGCCGTCGCCATTGTTTCCGTCTCTATTTCTTTTCTCCTCTCTCTCTCTCTCTCTCTCTCTCTCTCCAGATTGAGTAACAAGCGATGAGAAGAAGCTCTACAACTCTTGGGGCCTATATATAGAGGATGGGATTGGGGGACGGTGAGGTAACCTCTTACGTTAGCTAAAAGTTTTTTGAAAACGGAATTGACGACTTTGAAGTACCGTAGCATTTGCCCACTTCGTTTCGTTCTTTTCTTATTTCTATCTTGGGAGGTGAGGGGTATGGATGATGTTTTTTTTTTTACCAAACAAAAGAAAAAGAGAAAGATGGTCTCGCTGTCTAGAGAGTTCCGAAGGGAAACGTCATGGCTTGCGTCACCGTCACCGTCGGTTGGATGATGAAGGGTGGGGATTTGAGGATGCAACTTGCCGTGGGAGAGTTGACCATGGTAAGCCATATTTGAAACATATATTTATATTTTGTTATGATCAAAAAAATCTCTAAATTTAAAACTTGGTCTTCAAATCTCTAATTGATATCAAGAAAAAGATTCAAGAAATTTACTATTTGAACTGATTTTCAAAATAATTGGTACCAAAAATTGATATAAAATAAATTATTTTTATAATTGGTATCAAACAACCTATCTCTTAGAAAAAGGAAAGATTATTTTATCTTAAGCGTATTTTGCTCTGACACCACATTTTGCTCTATTACTTTCAAAAAAATTAATTGATAAATAATTATTAAGAAAAGAAAGAGATGAGTTTCCAAATATATCTAATGCTTAGCTTTGATATTCTAAATTTTTTATTCTGAAATGCTTTATCCTTTTTGAATTTTTGAAGCTTAAAGCAATCTTATAATTGAATTTGAGAATCTATTTAATGCATCTACTTTATTCAAAAAGGAAGAGATGTGCCTTTTAAATCTATATTGATTAAAAAAAGAAAGAAATTCAATCTACTGTAAATTTTTAAAAAGATAAAAGTTTTAAAATGGGGGAGAAATTTTAAAATCTGAATTTGAAAGTTTAATCTAAGATTTGAAAAAGAACTTGAATCAAATTTTGAATAGTGAAGTATGTTTATCTGAGTTTTAACTTGATTTTGATGATTTATTTTAAAATTCTTTCCTTAAGCTTTTTGATACTATCAAAAAGAGAAGGAGTTATATGGAGTATATGCTTGAAATACTTAAAATGCTTGAGTTATTTCATCATGCATCAAATGCTCATTTATTTGAATTGAGACAGTCATTTGAAATGAGTATATGTTGAAATGTGGATTGATTCTTGAAACTGAACTTAAGATAAATTGAAGAAAAATTGAAGCATTCATGAAATATATGCCTACAAATACTTAATTATTTACTTCATGATTCATATTGATAAATTAATTGAAACATATTATATTTATTATTTGTGTATATACTCAAAATTTTATCATCATCAGAAAGAAAGAGATTGTTCACCCCATAAATGATTTTGATGATTATCAAACTTTGAGTAATTATGAGTTTAATCATGTGTTTCAAGGATGAATATAGAATTTTTCAGATGTTTAAATTAAAAAATTTATCCATGAAAAAGATTTTCTCAAAAAAAATAATAAAAAATAATAATAAGTATTAAAAATAATAAAAAATTAAATAATTTAATTATTTAATTAAAAAATAATTTTTTTATATAATAATATTTATCATTAAAAAATTAAATAAATATTTTAAAATATTAAACTAATAATAAGGTTATTTTAAAAATTTGATATTATATTACTAGTAATCTGATTGTCATACCAACATATCAATTAAGATTCTCAATAATTTTACTACAATATTATCTGTATGTATCAAACATAGTAATCAACATTACTGGCAATCTATCTAGATTGTAGGTAATCCAGATTACCTGATAACCTAGATTATTATTGCCTGACAATGCACTAAATACAACCTAAGATTGTATTTGATAGTTGGCAATCTATCCAGATTGTTAGCAATTTAATATGATAATATGGATTACTGTATTTGGTATGCTCTTTGGATGGTAATCCAGATAATCTTGGCAATGCAGATTGCCTCTTGAGAGGCAATCTGAATTATCTTGTGGAGGGGTGGCTATTTAGATTATCACTTTTTTAGTAATATTATAATAAAAATTTTGGATAAAATTATCTTTTAAAAAAAATCACACAAAGCCCATTACCCAACCTACTCTACATGCAACCCCAGCCTGCGACTCCTCCATCTTCCTTTGTTTGCCCATGGATTCTTCACCCTTGTCCCCCACCACCCTCGTGTGGCTCCTCTATGCCCATCCCCACCACCCCCATGGCTCCACACGTGCTCGCCTACTTCCCACCCCCTAGTGTTCGTAGTTCTCTACACCCTCCGATTTGCTACTTCTCCATGCTATCACCATACCAATACCACTCCTACCACTTCTCATCAAAGAAAAAGAAGAGCATTCGGATAAAATTATTAGGGATATTTTGAGAATTTGATTTTACATTATCGATAATCTGATTGTTATACTTAATATGTCAATCAAGATTTTCAATAATTTTACTGCAACATTAATTGTGTATACCAAATATAGTAATCAATATTACTGACAATTTAATGATAGTAATTTATCCTGAAGGCAATCCATATTACTTTTCAAGATTGCCTGGAGATACACCAAATGCAACCTAAGGATAATTAAGGGATATCTTATACATACATATATATCTTATACTAACCCCTCTACATGGTTCCTTATATGCCATTATAGGCATATCTACTCTTATATGTGTCTACACTAATAAACATCTAGCTTAGGTCTATCTTCTTCTCAATGAGGCCATCACTTGCAATGTAATGCATGATGAAGTGGGGGATTTGCTAGCCTCTATATCTCATCCTTGGTATGTTTCTTCATGAGAGCCAACACCTATATATGGTTATATATGAACTTAGTTTGACACTCTTTAATATCAAGGAATATAAGTGAAATTAAGTTAAGATTGAGGATATTTTTATAATTTATCTTAAATTTTTTAATAATTATTTTAAATTTTAGCACATAATTTTCATAATTAAAAGTAAATAATTAGAATTATATTCTATTTTTTATTTATGTTCATTAATTTTTAGTCAACTATTTGTATTGAAATTAATTTCAATATTATCAATTTAGAAATTATAAATTAATTAGTTATTTATATAATAATATATAGACAAATTTATTTACATATAATTAATTTATAAAATTATTTATAAATTAAAATTAAATTAAAATTATATATTTATATAATTTTTACATTACTATAAATTATAAAGATTATAATTTATATATTGCTCTATTTGTTTAGGATAAATAAGCATTATAAATTAATAATAATAATACTTTTTTATTTAAAATAGTTTAATAAACATACCATAAAAATATCATCCATTATTTCTTTTATTCTTCCTATATCATTTAAAGAAGGAAATTATTCTCATTCATGCTTCCATATTTTATCAAATATATGGGAGGATGAATGGAAGACCTATTCATCCTTTCTCTTATCTATCTTTTTCTTTTATCCATCCTTAATCCCATCCATCTTCCATACTAAATAGACGATTAGTAATAGATTTTGTTCGTTTGGGCTGGTATAAGAATTATTGACCTGATGTTGGGGACCAAATTCAAGAGGGCAATGTGTGTGACGAAAAGTAAACAGTGTCAATAGGAATCAAAACTGCGATAGCTAAGCTAAGAGGTTACCTTACTTGAGGTGATTTGATCCCACCCTTCTATATAAAAGAGAGAGAGGAGAAAAGAAATGGAGAAGGAATCAATGGCGACGGCAGCGGAGGACGGAATGGTGCTGCTGGACTTTTGGGTAAGCCCATTCGGACAGCGGTGCCGGATCGCATTGGCAGAGAAGGGGGTGGATTACGAGTACAAGGAGGAGAATCTGAGCGACAAGAGCCCACTGCTGCTGAAGATGAACCCGATCCACAAGAAGATCCCCGTGCTCATCCACCACGGCAAACCTATCTGTGAATCCCTCATCATCGTCCAATACATCGATGAGATTTGGTCCAACAACCCCCTCCTTCCCTCCGACCCCTATGAGCGAGCCAAAGCACGCTTCTGGGCTGACTTTGTCGACAAGAAGGTATGGTGAGAACAATGCTAACAAGACAAAGTATATATATATACAAAACTTGCATGTCCTCCTTAGAGATAAATCAATCTTATTTTGTATAAAAGCTTGTCATGATTTTTGGGATTGTTACCATTACTAGGTCTATGAATGTGGGACAAGGCTATGGAAGCTGAAGGGGGAGGCCCGTGAGGAAGACAGGAAGGACATGATCAAGATCTTAAAGCTTTTGGAGGGTGAGCTTGGAGACAAGAAGTACTCTGGAGGAGAGACCTTCGGCTTTGTGGATGTTGCATTGGTGCCCTTCACGACCTGGTTCCACACCTATGAGATTTGTGGCAACTTTAGCATCGAGAAGGAATGCCCGAAGCTGTGGCATGGGCCAAGAGGTGCATGGAGAGGGAGAGTGTTTCCAAGTCCCTTCATGATTCCCACAAGGTCCATGAGTTCGTCGGCTACCTCAAGAGGTTGTTTGGACTGGAGTAGAGGAAAGAAACATAATATATATGGATCCATGGTTTGAGTCGGGATGTATTGAAAGTTTATGCATTTGCTTTGTATTGGAGAATGGCGTGAAATAGTTTTAGCGTGCTCCTTTGCTTCCGAATAAAATAAACTTTAAGTGTCTTATTGTCCATCTAATCCATGAAACATCAAATGGTTGTTAACATCATCATTAGAACGGTGTCAAATCATGAGCTTTTTTAATAGTCCTGGTCAAGTGTACTATGCTTATTTTTCTTGAAGAGATTATCTCAAGGAGAAATTCTTTGTACACCGCCTGCAGCATAGAAAATCTGACGTGGAGCACACCGTTTCGTCCTATTGGATCACGTAACCATCATTTTCTAATGTAATTTAATATCCATAGTTTTACTTTTTTGTTTCAAATTTTGAATGATGAAAATGCTTCTTCCTTTCCAAAAAAATTATGGCATCCTGTGTCGATATTGTGGCATCCTGCATTGAAATTATGACTTTCTGCACGGATGTCATAATTTTTTCATAGGATGTTATAAAGAGGAAGAATATTTTTATTATTGAAATTTTTTATAATTTTTTAATAATGAAAATATCCTTCCCTTTTTATGATATTCTGTGAAAAAATTATGATATTCTGTGCAGAAAATCATAATTTCAATACAGGATGCCATAATATCGGTATAGGATGTCATAATTTTTTTGAAAAGAAAAAGAATATTTTCATCATTCAAAATTTTAAACGAAAAAGTAGAATTGCGGATATTAAATGCATGTTGGAAAATGATAGCTTCGTGGTCCAATCGGATGAGACAATACACTCTATATCGAATTTTCTACACCGCAAGCGGTGTACAAAGTATTTCCCTTAAGTGAGGAGATTAGATAAGCCAAGACTGTGGATGCATATGTTCTTGGCCCAAGAACATTCAAAATTTTCACAATCCTTGCTTGCTTGATGCGGGGGGGGGGGGGGTTAGAGAGAAAGGAGACGAGACACAACCCATGATTGTTCTTAAACAAATAGGAGAGAGAAAATCTAAACTCAATTTTTAGAAAATGAAATTAAAAAAAAAGAAATTGGAGAATCTTAAAGAAGAGTTCTATTCTATATCAAATCCAGCTTCATTCTCAAAACCCATGTCGAAGTAAATGATCATGCTTTCACTCTATTCCTCTCTTTTGTTAGTTTGTTTTGTTCTATTTCTTTTAATGTCTATCTTACATACATTTTGCTTACATCTTATTAATATGACATGGAAGTAGGGTTTGTAAAGGCCGAGATTTTGGCTATCTTTGAAAGTGCCAATGACCATGATGAGCTAAAATTAATCTTGGTTTACTTTGGTCATGATAAGAGTTTGAGAAAAATGCCAACATAAATGAGACATTTTAGGATCGTGATGGTTATATGATGACTAAGATCTCAATTTATCCCCTCATATAATGGATTGATTTTAAATTAATTTAGTTAGATACTAAGAGATTAATTGATTTGAAATCAATACTTACATAATACTGAAAAGCACTCATGCTCCTTCATTATTCATGGATGAATTACATATAACCATTTTCCTCTTTTCCTAAATCTTCTTTCACTTTAATTTGGTATCTATCAAGTATCAACCTTGAATTCTATCAATTCCTATAGATCTTTGCTATTTGCTCGCGAACTCACTCAATTCTCCTTTTTTCTTAGATTTCATTACCTACCATTCATCCCTTTTGGCTACCCTTATCATCTTTCGCTAAATCTCAATCCCCTTACCACCTACTGTGGCTCCTCGAAGTACTATAATCAGCTCATCATCATTATTTTTGATACAATCTAATATATATGATTAGATATATATTCTAATATGTACTCAAGATAGCAAAAATGAGACTAATAATATTCGCTAATAAAATCATATCATACAACTAGCATACCAGAATATTTTATTGAATGCCAGAGGATATAAGAAGGCTAATATTTAGAGTACGTTATATTAGCTGTATGGTTATAAAAATTCAATCTAATATTGGCCTTGGATGAAAGCTCCTTTTTCCTTTATCTGGATATAGGGATGGCATCAGGCCGCAAATCAATATCCAAAGCTATCTCAATTGGATATCGGGTAATTTAGATTTATCCAATCTAAATCTAAATACCCAATAAACTATCCAAATCCAAATCCAAATATCTAATAAACTATCCAAACTCAGCCCAAACACTATCAAGATTGTATTTTTTTTTGGCCAAACCCATCTCAATTGGGTATCGGATAATTCAGATTTATTCGGCCTGAGTTCAATTGAGTCATATTGAGCATTTTTTTTTCATTTCTGTCAACTCTAAAGCCATACTACCATTCCATAAATCATATATACCTTAAACAAATAAAATTCAACAACACTTAGTTCTATGTTCAATCAAAATAAAATTCAAACTGCCTTAAGCAAATAAAATTCAATAATGGTTAGTTCAACAACACTTAGTTCCAATACCTTTGAAGTAAATAAAAATACAAATATAATTTAAAAGCACATCTAAGTTTTAAGTTTTGAAAAACTTAAACAATAATTCTCGATCAATCCTTAGTTGTAACATCATTTTTCACCCAATCCACCTACAAACAATAAATATAATAATATATATATATCTTAAAATACTAAAATAGTTTGGGTCAGGTTCGGGTTAGGTATCGAGTTGGATGCATAGCTATCCAGTCCCAGCTCAAACCCAAAGTCAAGCATTCAAGTTTTATCCAAATCTGGCCCAAACCCAGTCATCGCATTGGCTATTCGACCCAATCAGGTCAGATTAGATCGGATACTCACGGGTTTGGATTTTGTTGCCATCCCTATCTAAATACCCCTTGTTTCTTAAGCTATCCTATTTTCACTTATCTAAAGACTTTGTTACTCTTTGCTTATATTACTCCGACAAGCAAATTCACTTGCTATTAAAATCCATTGGCTTTTTTGGGTGCTACTTTGGTTGTCAGAATTCCACTGCTCATTATGTTGGGAGCAATGATTATTTTCATTTATGTTATTTTATAGTGAAGCTTTAGTCATTTTTGGCCTATCATATATTTTGAATTATGTTATTTTATACAATAAACTATCATATTGGTGGGCTACTTGTTCACTTATCATATGATATAAGGTGGGTGGAAAGATACATATAGGGCTAAATCGGATATGGATTGGATTCTAGTATATCCATATGCACATTTATTTTGTTTGACAAATACAAATATGGATATAGATCTTAGTCGAATGCAAAATTTCATATCCATATTTATTTAAATAAAATAAATATAAATTAGTTACTAAAAGTATGGATATAAATATGTATATAAATCAAATAATTAAACTTTATGACTACAGAATCAAAGATATCCATATTTATTTAAACAAAAATGGATATAAATTAGGTACTAAAATTATGGATATTAATATGTATATAAATCAAATAATTAAACTTTATAACTACAGAATCAAAGATATTATTATTATATGAATGATAAATCAAATTAATAATATATTCATATGATTATATATATATTTTAAAAATTAATAAGTGCTGTAAAAAATAAATAGGATTATAAAATAATCAGATATTTAGATATGAATCGGATAATTATCTATCTATATCCATATCCATATCTTTTTTTTTAATAGATATGGATATGGATATGTATATTAGTTAGCTACTCCAATTTCTATTCATATCTAGATGAATTCGGGTATGAAAATAGATTCAGATAGATATTATCTGATCTACTGTCACCCCTAGTTACATATATACCTCAAATTTATTGCTGGATTGCATATAAAAAAGAGGACTCTATAAATGGAATAAAATATATATACATATATTAGTTTCTTATGACCAAGGTATTAAATCTCAAAAATATCCTAATCTCTCTAAATAATAGGACATCGATCTCATCCAATCCTAGCAATATTCTTGATTTAGCATCCTGATAAGTACCCATAATTGCTCTTTCCTTCTTCTTTTCTTTATTGCTTTCTTCATTTGTTTGTTTCTTTTTTTTTTTGTCTTTCTTTACTTTTTATATTCTTTAATTTCTTTCTTTCTTTCTTTTTTTCTTTCTTCCATACTTTCTTTTTTTTTAAAAAAAAAATTAATTTTCTTATTCTTTTTTTCTCTTTTTTCTTCTTTCCTTCTTTCCTTTTCTTCTCTTTTCCTTCCTTTCTATTTCTTTCTCTTTTTTCTTCTTTCCTCACTTTTTTTCTGCCCTACCTTCCTTTCTTTGCCTTTTCTCTTTCTTTCCTTAATTTCCTCATTCTTTTCTTGTACTCTTTTACCTTTGTTCTTTCCTTCTCTTCTTTCTTCCCTTCTACCATGAATATTTTTCCTTATTTTTCCTCGCCTCTTTCCTTCCTTTCTTATTTGTATAAAAAGTCTTAGTTCTCAACTCAAAAATGCATTTTGCTCCTTGCTCTTAACCAAACATAGGCTAAAATGAAATCCAACATGTAGAAATGCTAAGGATCATGACCTTTGATGAAGATGGTAGCTAAAAGATTAGCTCCACCTAAGGTCAGCCATATCAACCATGGATCCTATATTACCTTCCTATATTCAAAAGCAATACCACCATTCCTTCTCGGGGTAGAACCTAGAATGGTTATTGGTTATCAAGTAGGACTGAAATCAGATCGGATATAGATCGGATACTAGTATATTCATATCTATATTTATTTTATCTGATGAATATAGATAGTAGTCGAATTCAATAATTCATATCCATATTTATTTTAAATGGATATGGATATAAAATAGATATTGAAAATATAGATATAAATGCATATAAGTTGGATAATTAAACTTTATAACCAAAGAATCAAAAATATTACTAAGTAGATGATAAATCGACTTAACAATATGTTAGTATAGTTGTATAATTTTTTTAAAAGTTACTGAGTGCTATATAAAATTAAATAGGATTACAAGAAAAATCAGATAGTTATTTAACCATATCGATATCCATTTTTCTTTGATGGATATGAACATGGATATGGATATTAGTTGGATATTCTAAATTTTATTCATATTTGGATAGATTTGGATATGAAAATGGATCCGGACAGATATTATCCGATCCACTTTCACCCCCATTATCAAGGTACATTATAAACTTTTTATCTAATTAAATTTGAACACTTATGATAGTTTCCATGTATAGCAAAACTAAGATTAGAATCATATATAAGCAATTAAATGACCACCATCTACAATATAGTATAATTAGTATATTTTCTCTTTGACATATTTTTATTGTCATTGGACAAGGGACATTTTCTCATAAAATCCAAATTTTTGTTCAATTTTGGAGTTTTGAGTAGGATTGATTTTTAGTAAAATCTGTATAATTAATTCTTATTAGACAAAAAAAAAGTCTTTAGATATTTTCTAGCTACTATGGCTAATTAAACTAAAATTAGCTTAAGCGACATTTGCATATTTAATATAAAATTAAATTGAGATATCATGACTATCTTCTTTATATACAGAATTATAAACAATATTGGATCATATCATACATCAATCTTAGAGAAAGAAAAAACTACGCAAATATCACTGTTTGGATAGAATGACCAAGTAAATGGAGTATTTTTTTCATAAGGAAAATTGGAACATTTTGGACACCGAAAAACAATCACACCTAAGAGTGAGGTTGGGTGTCAACCTATATGATTGTCATTGCAGACGGTATCCAATATTGGATTGGAGTTGAACTTGACAATTACACCTGATCCAAATGGGTCCCTACCCGATCCGACTCGACCCTAATGGGTCGGATTGGTCAATATGTTGATCGAATTTTGATCTGATCTGATCGAATCTAATAAATTTATATCTTAGGTTGGATCAAGTTTGGGTTGTGGCCTCCCCGATCCACTATCCGATCCGAATCCGATCTGATTTTATGTATATATATTGTTCAAATGTGGACTGGTTCTATAAAATATGGGCCTTATATCCTTTAAACTTGGTTAAAGCCTCAAGAGTTAAAAAGTGGTAGTGGGCTATTATTCAATGCTTTTATTTTCATGTAGAAAATCTTATTTAGGTGGGGTGGGTATCTGATCAAATAATTGATATCCAATCGGATAGGATACGGATAAAGAAAGTGTTGACTCGTTGGATCATAGGTCGGGTTCGGATCCAAATGCTGGGATATTGGGTTGGATTCGGATCGACCCAAACCCATACCCGACCCGACCTAATGCCAAACCTAATTGGAGTGGCTAGTTAATTTCTCATAGCCATTAGAGTATTTGACTCTACATTGGCATAGGAGGTATGTTTCATATCGAACAATCAACTCCATGGGACCATCTCTTAGAAAAATTACTATCATAGTTGGAGATATTCTTTTATGTATAGCGTATAAGTGGTCTCCTGATATATTAAAAATTCCAGATTAGTTATTTAATGGAGCTAGGATTAGATGTGAGTGATGGAGCATGTAAGAAGTTTGTAAGGGCAAATATACGGTAGGAGAAAAGTACAATTAATGGAGGAATCAAGTTTTCATCAAAAGAAAAAGGGAGGAATCAAGTTAATTAAAGGAAATAATGAGGCCAAGGCATCTGGAGATGCCGCTTAGCAAGTAGTTCAACAGATCAGAGAGGTAGATGATGGTTTAATATTGTTGTTATTTTATCATTATGCAACACTATAAATCTAACGCCTAGAATTTGAAAGCGATTGTCAATTTAAAAACTAAAGACCTCACATTTAGGTGCAAACTAAGAATAAAGAATTAAAAAGAGATAACTAGCTTCTTCTTTGCTTTGCTATAAAGAAGGCAATTTCATTATGGCAATTAATTAGCGCCTTCAAGATGCTCCATGACATGGGATACTCCACCAACTAGTCATGTTGTAGTTCATAATTTGATATCCTTCTAATGATGTTAACAACCATTTCATGTTGCGTGGATTAGATTGAAAAAAAAGATACTCAAAGATTCTTTTATTCATAAGTAAAGGATTTCATGCCCTTCTTACACAAAGCAAACACGATGAAGTTTCCTTCTAACGCAAAGGAAATACGATAAACTTTTCGTACATATCCCTACTTAAACCGTGCATGTAGCCATACACCACGTTTCTTCCCTCTACTCCAATCCAAACTTCTTCTTAAGTTTGCCGACGAACTCATAGACCTTGTGGGGATCATGAACGGACTTGGAGACGCTCTCCCTTCCCTTGCACCTCTTGGCCCACGCCGCCAGCTTCAGGCATTCCTCGTCGACGCTGAATTTGCCACAGGTCTCGTAGGTGTAGAACCAGGCTGTGAAGGGCGCCACCGCAACATCCACAAAGCCGAAGGTCTCTCCCCCGAAGTACTTCTTGTCTCCGAGCTCACCCTCCAAAAGCTTCAAGATCTCGATCATGTCCTTCCTGGCCTCCTCGTGGGCCTCCCCCTTCAGCTTCCACAGCCTCGTCCCACATTCATAAACCTAATAACAGTAACAAACGCAATAACTTGGCAAGCTTTTACACAAAAAGAGATCGATACCTCTTTGTTTTACATGTATACTTTGTCTTGTTAGCATTGTTGTCTCCATACCTTCTTGTCGACGAAGTCCGCCCAGAAGCGTGCTTTGGCCCGCTCGTAGGGGTCGGAGGGGAGGAGGGGGTTGTTGGACCAGACCTCGTCAATGTATTGGACGATGATGAGGGATTCGCAGATAGGTTTGCCGTGGTGGATGAGCACGGGGATCTTCTTGTGGATCGGGTTCATCTTCAGCAGCAATGGGCTCTTGTCGATCAGATTCTCCTCCTTGTACTCGTACTCCACACCCTTCTCCGCCAACGCGATCCGGCACCGCTGCCCGAACGGACTCACCCAGAAGTCCAGCAGCACCACCCCCTCCTTCTCTGCCGCCGTCGCCATTGTTTCCGTCTCTATTTCTTTTCTCCTCTCTCTCTCTCTCTCTCTCTCTCTCTCCAGATTGAGTAACAAGCGATGAGAAGAAGCTCTACAACTCTTGGGGCCTATATATAGAGGATGGGATTGGGGGACGGTGAGGTAACCTCTTACGTTAGCTAAAAGTTTTTTGAAAACGGAATTGACGACTTTGAAGTACCGTAGCATTTGCCCACTTCGTTTCGTTCTTTTCTTATTTCTATCTTGGGAGGTGAGGGGTATGGATGATGTTTTTTTTTTTACCAAACAAAAGAAAAAGAGAAAGATGGTCTCGCTGTCTAGAGAGTTCCGAAGGGAAACGTCATGGCTTGCGTCACCGTCACCGTCGGTTGGATGATGAAGGGTGGGGATTTGAGGATGCAACTTGCCGTGGGAGAGTTGACCATGGTAAGCCATATTTGAAACATATATTTATATTTTGTTATGATCAAAAAAATCTCTAAATTTAAAACTTGGTCTTCAAATCTCTAATTGATATCAAGAAAAAGATTCAAGAAATTTACTATTTGAACTGATTTTCAAAATAATTGGTACCAAAAATTGATATAAAATAAATTATTTTTATAATTGGTATCAAACAACCTATCTCTTAGAAAAAGGAAAGATTATTTTATCTTAAGCGTATTTTGCTCTGACACCACATTTTGCTCTATTACTTTCAAAAAAATTAATTGATAAATAATTATTAAGAAAAGAAAGAGATGAGTTTCCAAATATATCTAATGCTTAGCTTTGATATTCTAAATTTTTTATTCTGAAATGCTTTATCCTTTTTGAATTTTTGAAGCTTAAAGCAATCTTATAATTGAATTTGAGAATCTATTTAATGCATCTACTTTATTCAAAAAGGAAGAGATGTGCCTTTTAAATCTATATTGATTAAAAAAAGAAAGAAATTCAATCTACTGTAAATTTTTAAAAAGATAAAAGTTTTAAAATGGGGGAGAAATTTTAAAATCTGAATTTGAAAGTTTAATCTAAGATTTGAAAAAGAACTTGAATCAAATTTTGAATAGTGAAGTATGTTTATCTGAGTTTTAACTTGATTTTGATGATTTATTTTAAAATTCTTTCCTTAAGCTTTTTGATACTATCAAAAAGAGAAGGAGTTATATGGAGTATATGCTTGAAATACTTAAAATGCTTGAGTTATTTCATCATGCATCAAATGCTCATTTATTTGAATTGAGACAGTCATTTGAAATGAGTATATGTTGAAATGTGGATTGATTCTTGAAACTGAACTTAAGATAAATTGAAGAAAAATTGAAGCATTCATGAAATATATGCCTACAAATACTTAATTATTTACTTCATGATTCATATTGATAAATTAATTGAAACATATTATATTTATTATTTGTGTATATACTCAAAATTTTATCATCATCAGAAAGAAAGAGATTGTTCACCCCATAAATGATTTTGATGATTATCAAACTTTGAGTAATTATGAGTTTAATCATGTGTTTCAAGGATGAATATAGAATTTTTCAGATGTTTAAATTAAAAAATTTATCCATGAAAAGATTTTCTCAAAAAAAATAATAAAAAATAATAATAAGTATTAAAAATAATAAAAAATTAAATAATTTAATTATTTAATTAAAAAATAATTTTTTTATATAATAATATTTATCATTAAAAAATTAAATAAATATTTTAAAATATTAAACTAATAATAAGGTTATTTTAAAAATTTGATATTATATTACTAGTAATCTGATTGTCATACCAACATATCAATTAAGATTCTCAATAATTTTACTACAATATTATCTGTATGTATCAAACATAGTAATCAACATTACTGGCAATCTATCTAGATTGTAGGTAATCCAGATTACCTGATAACCTAGATTATTATTGCCTGACAATGCACTAAATACAACCTAAGATTGTATTTGATAGTTGGCAATCTATCCAGATTGTTAGCAATTTAATATGATAATATGGATTACTGTATTTGGTATGCTCTTTGGATGGTAATCCAGATAATCTTGGCAATGCAGATTGCCTCTTGAGAGGCAATCTGAATTATCTTGTGGAGGGGTGGCTATTTAGATTATCACTTTTTTAGTAATATTATAATAAAAATTTTGGATAAAATTATCTTTTAAAAAAAATCACACAAAGCCCATTACCCAACCTACTCTACATGCAACCCCAGCCTGCGACTCCTCCATCTTCCTTTGTTTGCCCATGGATTCTTCACCCTTGTCCCCCACCACCCTCGTGTGGCTCCTCTATGCCCATCCCCACACCCCCATGGCTCCACACGTGCTCGCCTACTTCCCACCCCCTAGTGTTCGTAGTTCTCTACACCCTCCGATTTGCTACTTCTCCATGCTATCACCATACCAATACCACTCCTACCACTTCTCATCAAAGAAAAAGAAGAGCATTCGGATAAAATTATTAGGGATATTTTGAGAATTTGATTTTACATTATCGATAATCTGATTGTTATACTTAATATGTCAATCAAGATTTTCAATAATTTTACTGCAACATTAATTGTGTATACCAAATATAGTAATCAATATTACTGACAATTTAATGATAGTAATTTATCCTGAAGGCAATCCATATTACTTTTCAAGATTGCCTGGAGATACACCAAATGCAACCTAAGGATAATTAAGGGATATCTTATACATACATATATATCTTATACTAACCCCTCTACATGGTTCCTTATATGCCATTATAGGCATATCTACTCTTATATGTGTCTACACTAATAAACATCTAGCTTAGGTCTATCTTCTTCTCAATGAGGCCATCACTTGCAATGTAATGCATGATGAAGTGGGGGATTTGCTAGCCTCTATATCTCATCCTTGGTATGTTTCTTCATGAGAGCCAACACCTATATATGGTTATATATGAACTTAGTTTGACACTCTTTAATATCAAGGAATATAAGTGAAATTAAGTTAAGATTGAGGATATTTTTATAATTTATCTTAAATTTTTTAATAATTATTTTAAATTTTAGCACATAATTTTCATAATTAAAAGTAAATAATTAGAATTATATTCTATTTTTTATTTATGTTCATTAATTTTTAGTCAACTATTTGTATTGAAATTAATTTCAATATTATCAATTTAGAAATTATAAATTAATTAGTTATTTATATAATAATATATAGACAAATTTATTTACATATAATTAATTTATAAAATTATTTATAAATTAAAATTAAATTAAAATTATATATTTATATAATTTTTACATTACTATAAATTATAAAGATTATAATTTATATATTGCTCTATTTGTTTAGGATAAATAAGCATTATAAATTAATAATAATAATACTTTTTTATTTAAAATAGTTTAATAAACATACCATAAAAATATCATCCATTATTTCTTTTATTCTTCCTATATCATTTAAAGAAGGAAATTATTCTCATTCATGCTTCCATATTTTATCAAATATATGGGAGGATGAATGGAAGACCTATTCATCCTTTCTCTTATCTATCTTTTTCTTTTTATCCATCCTTAATCCCATCCATCTTCCATACTAAATAGACGATTAGTAATAGATTTTGTTCGTTTGGGCTGGTATAAGAATTATTGACCTGATGTTGGGGACCAAATTCAAGAGGGCAATGTGTGTGACGAAAAGTAAACAGTGTCAATAGGAATCAAAACTGCGATAGCTAAGCTAAGAGGTTACCTTACTTGAGGTGATTTGATCCCACCCTTCTATATAAAAGAGAGAGAGGAGAAAAGAAATGGAGAAGGAATCAATGGCGACGGCAGCGGAGGACGGAATGGTGCTGCTGGACTTTTGGGTAAGCCCATTCGGACAGCGGTGCCGGATCGCATTGGCAGAGAAGGGGGTGGATTACGAGTACAAGGAGGAGAATCTGAGCGACAAGAGCCCACTGCTGCTGAAGATGAACCCGATCCACAAGAAGATCCCCGTGCTCATCCACCACGGCAAACCTATCTGTGAATCCCTCATCATCGTCCAATACATCGATGAGATTTGGTCCAACAACCCCCTCCTTCCCTCCGACCCCTATGAGCGAGCCAAAGCACGCTTCTGGGCTGACTTTGTCGACAAGAAGGTATGGTGAGAACAATGCTAACAAGACAAAGTATATATATATACAAAACTTGCATGTCCTCCTTAGAGATAAATCAATCTTATTTTGTATAAAAGCTTGTCATGATTTTTGGGATTGTTACCATTACTAGGTCTATGAATGTGGGACAAGGCTATGGAAGCTGAAGGGGGAGGCCCGTGAGGAAGACAGGAAGGACATGATCAAGATCTTAAAGCTTTTGGAGGGTGAGCTTGGAGACAAGAAGTACTCTGGAGGAGAGACCTTCGGCTTTGTGGATGTTGCATTGGTGCCCTTCACGACCTGGTTCCACACCTATGAGATTTGTGGCAACTTTAGCATCGAGAAGGAATGCCCGAAGCTGGTGGCATGGGCCAAGAGGTGCATGGAGAGGGAGAGTGTTTCCAAGTCCCTTCATGATTCCCACAAGGTCCATGAGTTCGTCGGCTACCTCAAGAGGTTGTTTGGACTGGAGTAGAGGAAAGAAACATAATATATATGGATCCATGGTTTGAGTCGGGATGTATTGAAAGTTTATTGCATTTGCTTTGTATTGGAGAATGGCGTGAAATAGTTTTAGCGTGCTCCTTTGCTTCCGAATAAAATAAACTTTAAGTGTCTTATTGTCCATCTAATCCATGAAACATCAAATGGTTGTTAACATCATCATTAGAACGGTGTCAAATCATGAGCTTTTTAATAGTCCTGGTCAAGTGTACTATGCTTATTTTTCTTTGAAGAGATTATCTCAAGGAGAAATTCTTTGTACACCGCCTGCAGCATAGAAAATCTGACGTGGAGCACACCGTTTCGTCCTATTGGATCACGTAACCATCATTTTCTAATGTATATTTAATATCCATAGTTTTACTTTTTTGTTTCAAATTTTGAATGATGAAAATGCTTCTTCCTTTTCAAAAAAATTATGGCATCCTGTGTCGATATTATGGCATCCTGCACTGAAATTATGACTTTCTGCATGGGATGTCATAATTTTTTCATAGGATGTCATAAAGAGGGAAGGATATTTTCGTTACTGAAATTTTTTCATAATTTTTTTAATAATGAAAATATCCTTCCCTTTTTATGATATTCTGTGAAAAAATTATGATATTCTGGGCAGAAAGTCATAATTTCAATGCAGGGTGCCATAATATCGATATAGGATGTCATAATTTTTTGAAAAAAAAAGAATATTTTCATCATTCAAAATTTTAAACGAAAAAGTAGAATTGCAGATATTAAATACATGTTGGAAAATGAGAGCTTCGTGGTCCAATCGGATGAGACAGTACACTCTATATCGAATTTTCTACACCGCAAGCGGTGTACAAAGTATTTCCCTTAAGTGAGGAGATTAGATAAGCCAAGACTGTGGATGCATATGTTCTTGGCCCAAGAACATTCAAAATTTTCACAATCCTTGCTTGCTTGATGCGGGGGGGGGGGGGTTAGAGAGAAAGGAGACGAGCCACAACCCATGATTGTTCTTAAACAAATAGGAGAGAGAAAATCTAAACTCAATTTTTAGAAAATGAAATTAAAAAGATAAGAAATTGGAGAATCTTAAAAGAAGAGTTCTATTCTATATCAAATCCAGCTTCATTCTCAAAACCCATGTCGAAGTAAATGATCACGCTTTCACTCTATTCCTCTCTTTTGTTAGTTTGTTTTGTTCTATTTCTTTTAATGTCTATCTTACATACATTTTGCTTACATCTTATTAATATGACGTGGAAGTAGGGTTTGTAAAGGCCGAGATTTTGGCTATCTTTGAAAGTGCCAATGACCATGATGAGCTAAAATTAATCTTGGTTTACTTTGGTCATGATAAGAGTTTGAGAAAAATGCCAACATAAATGAGACATTTTAGGATCATGATGGTTATATGATGACTAAGATCTCAATTTATCCCCTCATATAATGGATTGATTTTAAATTAATTTAGTTAGATACTAAGAGATTAATTGATTTGAAATCAATACTTACCTAATACTGAAAAGCACTCATGCTCCTTCATTATTCATGGATGAATTACATATAACCATTTTCCTCTTTTCCTAAATCTTCTTTCACTTTAATTTGGTATCTATCAAGTATCAACCTTGAATTCTATCAATTCCTATAGATCTTTGCTATTTGCTCGCGAACTCACTCAATTCTCCTTTTGTCTTAGATTTCATTACCTACCATTCATCCCTTTTTGGCTACCCTTATCATCTTTCGCTAAATCTCAATCCCCTTACCACCTACTGTGGCTCCTCGAAGTACTATAATGAGCTCATCATCATTATTTTTGATACAATCTAATATATATGATTAGACATATATTCTAATATGTACTCAAGATAGCAAAAATGAGACTAATAATATTCGCTAATAAAATCATATCATACAACTAGCATACCAGAATATTTTATTGAATGCCAGAGGATATAAAGAAGGTTATAAAAATTCAATCTAATATTGGCCTTGGATGAAAGCTCTTTTTTCCTTCATCTGGATATAGGGATGGTATCAGGCCGCAAATCAATATCCAAAGCTATCTCAATCGGATATCGGGTAATTTAGATTTATCCAATCTAAATCTAAATACCCAATAAACTATCCAAATCCAAATCCAAATATCTAATAAACTATCCAAACTCAGCCCAAACACTATCAAGATTGTTTTTTTTTTTTGGCCAAACCCATCTCAATTGGGTACGGATAATTCAAATTTATTCGGCCTGAGTTCAATTGAGTCATATTGAGCATTTTTTTTTCATTTCTGTCAACTCTAAAGCTATACTACCATTCCATAAATCATATATACCTTAAACAAATAAAATTCAACAACACTTAGTTTTATGTTCAATCAAAATAAAATTCAAACTACCTTAAGCAAATAAAATTCAATAATGGTTAGTTCAACAACACTTAGTTCCAATACCTTTGAAGTAAATAAAAATACAAATATAATTTAAAAGCACATCTAAGTTCTAAGTTTTGAAAAACTTAAATAATAATTCTCGATCAATCCTTAGTTGTAACATCATTTTTCACCCAATCCACCTACAAACAATTAATATAATAATAATATATATATATCTTAAAATACTAAAATAGTTTAGGTCAGGTTTGGGTTAGGTATCGAGTTGGATGCATAGCTATCCATTCCCAGCTCGAACCCAAAGTCAAGCATTCAAGTTTTATCCAAATCTGGCCCAAACCCAGTCATCGCATTGGCTATTCGACCCAATCAGGTCAGATCAGATCGGATACTCACGGGTTGGGATTTTGTTGCCATCCCTATCTAAATACCCCTTGTTCCTTAAGCTATCCTATTTTCACTTATCTAAAGACTTTGTTACTCTTTGCTTATATTACTCCAACAAGCAGATTCACTTGCTATTAAAATCCATTGGCTTTTTTGGGTGCTACTTTGGTTGTCAGAATTCCACTGCTAATTGTGTTGGGAGCAATGATTATTTTCATTTATGTTATTTTATAGTGAAGCTTTAGTCATTTTTGGCCTATCATATATTTTGAATTATGTTATTTTATACAATAAACTATCATATTGGTGGGCTACTTGTTCACTTATCATATGATATAAGGTGGGTGGAAAGTTACATATAGGGCTGAATCGGATATGGATTGGATTCTAGTATATCCATATGCACATTTATTTTGTTTGACAAATACAAATATGGATATAGATCTTAGTCGAATGCAAAATTTTATATCCATATTTATTTAAATAAAAATAAATATAAATTAGTTACTAAAAGTATGGATATAAATATGTATATAAATCAAATAATTAAACTTTATGACTACAGAATCAAAGATATCCATATTTATTTAAACAAAAATGGATATAAATCAGGTACTAAAATTATGGATATTAATATGTATATAAATCAAATAATTAAACTTTATAACTACAGAATCAAAGATATTATTATTATATGAATGATAAATCAAATTAATAATATATTCATATGATTATATATATATTTTAAAAATTAATAAGTGCTATAAAAAATTAAATAAGATTATAAAATAATCAGAATTTAGATATGAATCGGATAATTATCTATTTTTATCCATATCCATATCTTTTTTTTTAATAGATATGGATATGGATATGTATATTAGTTAGCTACTCCAATTTCTATTCATATCTAGATGAATTCAGGTATGAAAATAGATTCAGATAGATATTATCTGATCTACCATCACCCCTAGTTACATATATACCTCAAATTTATTGCTGGATTGCATATAAAAAAGGGGACTCTATAAATGAAATAAAATATATATACATATATTAGTTTCTTATGACCAAGGTATTAAATCTCAAAAATATCCAAATCTCTCTAAATAATAGGACATCGATCTCATCCAATCCTAGCAATATTCTTGATTTAGCATCCTGATAAGTACCCATAATTGCTCTTTCCTTCTTCTTTTCTTTATTGCTTTCTTCATTTGTTTGTTTCTTTTTTTTTTTGTCTTTCTTTACTTTTTGTATTCTTTAATTTCTTTCTTTCTTTCTTTTTTTCTTTCTTCCATACTTTCTTTTTTTTTTAAAAAAAGAAATAATTTTCTTATTCTTTTTTTCTCTTTTTTCTTCTTTCCTTCTTTCCTTTTTCTTCTCTTTTCCTTCCTTTCTATTTCTTTCTCTTTTTTCTTCTTTTTTCACTTTTTTTCTACCCTACCTTCCTTTCTTTGCCTTTTCTCTTTCTTTCCTTAATTTCCTCATTCTTTTCTTGTACTCTTTTACCTTTTGTTCTTTCCTTCTCTTCTTTCTTCCCTTCTACCATGAATATTTTTCCTTATTTTTCCTCACTTCTTTCCTTCCTTTCTTATTTGTATAAAAAGTCTTAGTTCTCAACTCAAAAATGCATTTTGCTCCTTGCTCTTAACCAAACATAGGCTAAAATGAAATCCAACATGTAGAAATGCTAAGGATCATGACCTTTGATGAAGATGGTAGCTAAAAGATTAGCTCCACCTAAGTTCAGCCATATCAACCATGGATCCTATATTACCTTCCTATATTCAAAAGCAATACCACCATTCCTTCTCGGGGTAGAACCTAGAATGGTTATTGGTTATCAAGTAGGACTGAAATCAGATCGGATATAGATCAGATACTAGTATATTCATATCTATATTTATTTTATCTGATGAATATAGATAGTAGTCGAATGCAATAATTCATATCCATATTTATTTTAAATGGATATGGATATAAAATAGATATTGAAAATATAGATATAAATGCATATAAGTTGGATAATTAAACTTTATAACCAAAGAATCAAAAATATTACTAAGTAGATGATAAATCGACTTAACAATATATTAGTATAGTTGTATAATTTTTTTAAAAGTTACTGAGTGCTATATAAAATTAAATAGGATTACAAGAAGAATCAGATAGTTATTTAACCATATCGATATCCATTTTTCTTCGATGGATATGAATATGGATATGGATATTAGTTGGATATTCTAAACTTTATCCATATTTGGATAGATTTGGATATGAAAATAGATCCAGATAGATATTATCCGATCCACTTTCACCCCCATTATCAAGGTACATTATAAACTTTTTATCTAATTAAATTTGAACACTTATGATAGTTTCCATGTATAGCAAAACTAAGATTAGAATCATATATCAGCAATTAAATGACCACCATCTACAATATAGTATAATTAGTATATTTTCTCTTTGACATATTTTTATTGTCATTGGACAAGGGACATTTTCTCATAAAATCCAAATTTTTGTTCAATTTTGGAGTTTTGAGTAGGATTGATTTTTAGTAAAATCTATATAATTAATTCTTATTAGACAAAAAAAAAGTCTTTAGATATTTTCTAGCTACTATGGCTAATTAAACTAAAATTAGCTTAAGCGACATTTGCATATTTAATATAAAATTAAATTGAGATATCATGACTATCTTCTTTATATACAGAATTATAAACAATATTGGATCATATCATACATCAATCTTAGAGAAAGAAAAAACTGTGCAAATATCACTGTTTGGATAGAATGACCAAGTAAATGGAGTATTTTTTTCATAAGGAAAATTGGAACATTTTGGACACCGAAAAACAATCACACCTAAGAGTGAGGTTGGGTGTCAACCTATATGATTGTCATTGCAGACGGTATCCAATATTGGATTGGAGTTGAACTTGGCAATTACACCTGATCCAAATGGGTCCCGACCCGACCCGACTCGACCCTAATGGGTCGGATTGGTCAATATGCTGATCGAATTTTGATCCGATCTGATCGAATCTAATAAATTTATATCTTAGGTTGGATCAAGTTTGGGTTGTGGCCTCCCCGATTTACTATCCGATCCGAATCTGATCTGATTTTATGTATATATATTGTTCAAATGTGGACTGGTTCTATAAAATATGGGCCTTATATCCTTTAAACTTGGTTAAAGCCTCAAGAGTTAAAAAGTGGTAGTGGGCTATTATTCAATGCTTTTATTTTCATGTAGAAAATCTTATTTAGGTGGAGTGGGTATCTGATCAGATAATTGATATCCAATCGGATAGGATGCGGATAAAGAAAGTGTTGACTCGTTGGATCATAGGTCGGGTTCGGATCCAAATGTTGGGATATTGGGTTGGATTCGGATCGACCCAAACCCATACCCGACCCGACCCAATGCCAAACCTAATTGGAGTGGCTAGTTAATTTCTCATAGCCATTAGAGTATTTGACTCTACATTGGCATAGGAGGTATGTTTCATATCGAACAATCAACTCCATGGGACCATCTCTTAGAAAAATTACTATCATAGTTGGAGATATTCTTTTATGTATAGCGTATAAGTGGTCTCCTGATATATTAAAAATTCCAGATTAGTTATTTAATGGAGCTAGGATTAGATGTGAGTGATGGAGCATGTAAGAAGTTTGTAAGGGCAAATATACGGTAGGAGAAAAGTACAATTAATGGAGGAATCAAGTTTTCATCAAAAGAAAAAGGGAGGAATCAAGTTAATTAAAGGAAATAATGAGGCCAAGGCATCTGGAGATGCCGCTTAGCAAGTAGTTCAACAGATCAGAGAGGTAGATGATGGTTTAATATTGTTGTTATTTTATCATTATGCAACACTATAAATCTAGCGCCTAGAATTTGAAAGCGATTGTCAATTTAAAAACTAAAGACCTCACATTTAGGTGCAAACTAAGAATAAAGAATTAAAAAGAGATAACTAGCTTCTTCTTTGCTTTGCTATAAAGAAGGCAATTTCATTATGGCAATTAATTAGCGCCTTCAAGATGCTCCATGACATGGGATACTCCACCAACTAGTCATGTTGTAGTTCATAATTTGATATCCTTCTAATGATGTTAACAACCATTTCATGTTGCGTGGATTAGATTGAAAAAAAAGATACTCAAAGATTCTTTTATTCATAAGTAAAGGATTTCATGCCCTTCCTACACAAAGTAAACACGATCAAGTTTCCTTCTAACACAAAGGAAATACGATAAACTTTTCGTACATATCCCTACTTAAACCGTGCATGTAGCCATACACCACGTTTCTTTCCTCTACTCCACTCCATACTTTTTCTTGAGTTTGCCGACGTACTCATAGACCTTGTGAGGATGATGAACGGACTTGGAGACGGTCTCCCTTTCCTTGCACCTCTTGGCCCACGCCGTCAGTTTCGGGCATTCCTTCTCGATGCTAAATTTGCCACAGGTCTCGTAGGTGTAGAACCAGGCGGTGAAGGGCGCCAGCGCTACATCCACAAAGCCGAAGATCTCTCCCCCAAAGTACTTCTTGTCTCCGAGCTCACCCTCCAAAAGCTTCAAGATCTCGATCATGTCCTTCCTGGCCTCCTCGTGGGCCTCCCCCTTCAGCTTCCACAGCCTCGTCCCACATTCAGAAACCTAATAACAGTAACTAACGCAATAACTTGGCCAGCTTTTACACAAAAAGAGATCGATACCTCTTTGTTTTACATGTATACTTTGTCTTGTTAGCATTGTTGTCTCCATACCTTCTTGTCGACGAAGTCGGCCCAGAAGCGTGCTTTGGCCCGCTCGTAGGGGTCGGAGGGGAGGAGGGGGTTGTTGGACCAGACCTCGTCAATGTATTGGACGATGACGAGGGATTCGCAGATAGGTTTGCCGTGGTGGATGAGCACGGGGATCTTCTTGTGGATCGGGTTCATCTTCAGCAGCAATGGGCTCTTGTCGCTCAGATTCTCCTCCTTGTACTCGTACTCCACACCCTTCTCCGCCAACGCGATCCGGCACCGCTGCCCGAACGGACTCACCCAGAAGTCCAGCAGCACCACCCCCTCCTTCTCTGCCGCCGTCGCCATTGTTTCCGTCTCTATTTCTTTTCTCCTCTCTCTCTCTCTCTCTCTCTTTCCAGATTGAGTAACAAGCGATGAGAAGAAGCTCTACAACTCTAGGGGCCTATATATAGAGGATGGGATTGGGGGACGGTGAGGTAACCTCTTACGTTAGCTGAAAGTTTTTTGAAAGCGGAAAAGACGATAATGACTTTGAAGCACCGTAGCATTTGCCCACTTCGTTTCGTTCTTTTCTTGTTTCTATCTTGGGAGGTGAGGGGTATGGATGATGTTTTTTTTTTACCAAACAAAAGAAAAAGAGAAAGATGGTCTCGCTGTCTAGAGAGTTCCGAAGGGAAACATGTCATGGCTTGCGTCACCATCACCGTCGGTTGGATGATGAAGGGTGGGGATTTGAGGATGCAACTTGCCGTGGGAGAGAGACCATGGTAAGGTGGTCTTGATGATCTACGACGACGGATGGAGTCTCAAATCGATGATTTGGTGGGCGAGTGGTTGGGCGGGCCCTACTGCCGAAGAATTTATGAAGGGCAAGTTTTACTTGTAATCCCCTTTGGACTAAAAGTTGATGAGTTTGGAAAGATGTTAATAGTTGTAGTTAACATGGTTAAGAATGAGATAATGATCGCATTGTATGCCTTTGTTCGGGTGGATCCATCATAGTGGATCAGAAGAACGCATGAAGTTAAATGAAGTCAAATGAAGGGCATGTGATGGTGGCTGATTGCACCCGCTGTATGTAGCTTTCGATTTAATACTACATCTCGAATGGATTTTTTTATTTTTATTTTTTGACCAAATTTTAACAATATGGCTTAGTAAACTGGAAATAATTGTTCGAAGAGCTTCGACTAAGAAAGAAGCTCTTTAAGCAGATGATTTACATTTTGATTTTTTTTTTTTTTTTGCTTCAATATATTTTGAATTGTACTTGAGTATAATGGGAATATTTAGATGGATAATTAACTAATGCTTGGCTGCCTATAGTAACCGGCAATGGAGATGCCATATAGAATCTATTTTTTATATGTATAGATGTCAAAGTGCTTCACCTTTTATTATCCAACTATATATATATATATATTAAAGCACTCCATCTTTGATTTTTCATTCATTTATATATATCTCAAAGCACTCAGTCCTTTGTCACCATCCATTTGCATAGATCTCAAAGCACTCTATTCTTTAGTATCTGTCTACCTATAGAGATCTCAAAGCCTTCTATCATTCATCATCTATGTGCAAAGATCTCAAAGCACTCTATTTTTTATCATTCATCTCCTTGCACAGATCTTTAAATACTCCATGTTTTGTCATCCTTTGCTTGCCTAGATCTCAAAGTGTTATATCTTTTATCATTCATCCGTTTGCACAAATATCAAAGCACTCTATCCCATGGCTCTCCTTTCCATTCCTTTCAATTTGTGCCTATTGATGCAATTTTCTGACTTGAGATCGGTGCAGCTGGAGTGGGCGGCGACAACAGGGTGACAGTCGCAAGACCTGCAAAAAAAGTTCCTGATCGAAGTTGACTCCGGTAGAGATCCTCCTACGCTCATGTTGAAATCTCAAAATAGATGGGAAGGAGTGTGTGAGAGAGAGAGAGATTGCATACCTAAGGGTCTCCTATTTGCCTCTATTTATAAATAAATGTGAGAGCTGTGAGAGAGGAGAGTTGGAGGCCATCCCTGTTGCTTCAAGCACGTCACCCTGAGCTAACCTGATCTCCTGTGCTTTGAAGGTTATCGTTGCCTTATCTGACTCATTGCCAGCTACTTCTAGCGGTCGTGTGATTTAAAAAAAAGATATGAGAGCTTCTAGTCAACCCTTCTAAATATGTCAATCAAGGCCAACTGATGCTCCCTGAGATCGATGGAAGCGGGGGTCGGCCGAAGCATGGGTTGATGGCTGATGTATGGGGTCAGTGGCCAACCCTAGATCAGCCATGATTGAGGTTTATTGGTATCTTCAACTCAGGCAGCAAAGATTTTCTACCTATAACATATGCCTCCTACTCCCAAGTTTGAGTCAAAACTGGATTGGCTGAAGGGAGTACATTAGATCAAATCCATCAAGGACACAAGTCAGATGCTTGATCCCTGAGTCAGTGTAACACGTTTGCATCACTTGGGCAAGATGAAACATCATGCACACCATTTTAGATGCGCTCATAAATGAGCTATCCAGGGGTCTATTAGGCCAATAAAGTCATGCCAGGTGGTGATCATCCAGCGCGCCTAATTGAACCGATGCTCAAATCACGCCATTTAAGGCATCTATAAGTAGAGATCTATCCCTTTTGTTTGTACCTTTTAGTTCTATCCTCTTCAAGCTTTGTGTTGGCGGTGGTTCTTGGACTTTCTTGGCAACTTTCGACCATTTTCTCTGACAGCCTCCATCACGTGCTCGCTCAATCACAGGTTGGTCTCCCAGCACATCCTTGGGTCCCTCCTTTCGATGCTTGCTTCTCCCATTTCATTTGTTGGTCTTGCTTCCGCCATCTTCCTTGCTCTTTTTTTTTTTTCATTTAGCTTCTAATCATAAGATGGGCAGATCAGGCAACATAGTAGGGGGCTGTTCTTCCAATCCTTCTTCCTTAGGGTATGACCCCAAGAAGCCGGATGCCATGCACAAGGTCGAAAAGTCTTACATGCCTGGATAGTATTGATCGGTACTAGCCCTCGATGACCTGAGTTTGATACAGGCTCAGTTTGAGATTCTTTTTAAATATGAGTTGGAACTTCTAAGATAGAGCGATCGGATTTGCGACCCTCCCCATCGTCAGCTTGCTCTATATGAGAAGGCCTTCCAGGCAGCACTTAGACTTTTCCTCCTTCTGTTCATTGTTCAGCTTTTCAATTTTTTTGGACATGTCGTTGAGTTCAATGGTTCGAACTCCTAGCACTTTATGTGTGGTTTCCTTGTCACTTATTTCTTGGCCAAGGTCTGTCCAACCATCCCCCTTTTTCAATCTTTCTTCATCCTTAAGAGGTATCCCTACACTAATAATTGGTGGTATGTCTCCTCTCAAAAGGGGGTTTTATCTTTAATCAAAGGTGCTCCTTCCTATGTTCATGGTTGGAAGGAGCATTTTCTTTTTATTTCTTCTTCTTCGATTAAGGATTGGGGATTTGCTCACTGGGGATGGCCAAGAGAGTCGGTCCTTCAAATTCCATTACTAGAGAAGAAAGATATTCAGCACTTTAAGATCTTGCATGAGTATAAGATTCCACCATTAAAGCAGCTGTTGTCAAAACAAATGCTCTTCAATGTTAGTCTTAGTCTAGCCAACCCCCGAGGTGAGCGTCGGTTTGATAGGTTGATCTTTCTTCTTTATTTTTTTTTTGGATTGATCTGCTTCTGCTTGATGTAGATATGAGGCCCGAGGAGCTCAAAATACTGAAGAAGAATATCATAAGAAAGAGGAAAGCTTTGGCCATTATTAAAGCCCAGAAGAAGCTAAGGCTGTCGAAGTTGGGCAGACAATAGGACCGACCTCCCTTGGATCTCATATGCCCTAGTCGATGTAGTGCTAGCTTCCCCAGCCCAAGCTCATGTTCCAAAGCCTAGGCCTTCGGCTCTTGTCCCTACCCCCTAAGTTGGGGACTCTTGTTAGTCATCCTCCTGAGTTGAACAAGTTAGCTTGGTTTCTACTACCACCCCAATTGACCAAGGATCAAGCACATCTTCGATTCCGCCATCCAATTCTATCCTAGAGAGGGTTGCTTGTGACTTGCTCCAGAGGATCTTCTCTTGGATGGAGGTTAGGGAACAGCTGCCAAGGTCGGAAAGGATGCGCACACACCCCGAGAAGCACAATCCTAACAAGTTCTGCCTCTATCATCGTGACCACGGCCACGACACGGAGTAGTGTATTCAGCTCCGAGACGAGATCGAGGAGCTCATCAGATGAGGTCGGCTCGACAGATTCATTCGACACTGATCTGAAGGTAGGGAAGACCGACCTAGGGCCCTGCCGCAATCGAAGCCGCCAAGGAGAGAGGAGCAGTCTGAAGATCGGCCTCCGATTGGGATCATTAACTCCATCTCAGGAGGACCCCGACGGGGAGCAGACTTTTCACGGTTATAGGATTCGAAAAATCTGCGAATGTATTACCAATAGCTTTGCCTTAAATAAAAAATTTATATTTACATATTTATCCTTTTAGCATGAGCTTATAACGACAGAAAGTAACTCCCTCATTCAGTCGAAATTAAGCGTGTTAGGAATAGGAGGAAAACCTCATCCTAACATGAACAAAGTTGAAGGCCCGGTTACTTAAAGATCGGATGGGAGGAGAGGCCCTCGCAACGGCCCTTATGTGCCCCCACAGCCTTGTTAGGAACAGGAGGAGAACCTCATCCTAACATGAGCAAAGTCGAAGGCCCGGTTACTTAAAAATCGGATGGAGGGAGAGGCCCTCGCAACAGCCCTTATGTGCCCCCACAGTCTTGTTAGGAACAGGAGGAGAACCTTGTCCTAACATGAGCAAAGTCGAAGGTCGGTTACTTAAAGATCGGACGGAGAGAGAGGCTCTCGCAACGGCCCTTATGTGCCCCCACAGTCTTGTTAGGAACAGGAGGAGAACCTCATCCTAACATGAGCAAAGTCGAAGGCCTGGTTACTTAAAAATCGGATGGGGGGAGAGGCCCGCGCAACGGCCCTTATGTGCCCCCACAGTCTTGTTAGGAACAGGAGAAGAACCTCATCCTAACATGAGCAAAATCGAAGGCCTGGTTACTTAAAGACCGGATGGGGGGAGCGGCCCTTACGTGCCCCCACAGCCCTGTTAGGAACAGAAGGAGAACCTCATCCTAACATGAGCTGAAATTGACTATCGGGAATAAGAGGAGAATCTCGTCCTGACGCAAACAAAGACCCAGTCGATCAAGATCGGATGAGGAGAAAGGCCTCCTCAATGGCTCCTCTATGCTCTCACGACCCCGTTAAGAGCAGAGGGAAAACCCTCACTCGAATACAAAAAAAAAGAAAGGGGGAGATGAAAAGGGAAAGCGATGAACTACACCAGCGATAAGTGAAAAATAAACTACATCAAAGACATAAGGGACCTCGTCTCAATGAGGAAGGATACTCCTATCAAAAAACCCTCAGTCACTAAAAGGAAACTCGACATAAGTCGAGGAGAAATCGACTTTCTCAAAGTAACGAGAAGTTCGGATCTCCAAGCTCGAGCACCGGGAGGAAGCGTCAAACTCAAATGACCTCGAAAAGACCTACGGTCACGAACAAAAAAAGTAAATCAACATGGCGACGATCGAAAATCTTCAAACAACGATGGCGTCGAACAAGATAAAAGATAAAAGAAGTTCGGTAAATGACAACTCAATACCAGAATGAACGAGGTAATAGAATTTTTTTTTTATTTCATTAGTGAAGTACACATTACAAAACCTTGAAGTCCAAAAAGAGAAACGACAAGAAAAGAAAAAGAATATATGGAAGGATGAAAGACAAAAAAAAAGAAGAAAGGAGCTCTAAGGAAGCCCAGCTTCTTCCGACTTCGAGCTCTCGATTTCAGTCCTTATTAGGGATTGCCTTAAGTTTTCGACTTCTTCTTTTAGTTCCATCTTTCTCAGCAGCAAATCCTGGTACATCTGGTGGAACTACCGACTCTCGCCCTCCGACTCTCGAAGCCTCTTCCTCAGGACCTTAGACTCTGCCTCGGCATCTTTGATCGCCTGCTGCTCGTGGACCAGCTGAATCTTCAGCCGCTGCAGTTCAGCCTCCTCCCGCCCAAAGGCCACAGACAGTTCTGCCATGGTCCCACTCAAGGAGCGGACATCGTCGGAGCCTTATGCAGAGGCAAGCTGGACTCTCTCAGACAACTACCTTCGAAGGCGGGCAACTTCATCGGTCACCGTCTGGAGCTTCCTTCGGTAGTCCTCTACTTGCCCGCTCCAGCCGACTCAGTAGGCGTTGTAGTTCGCCTCAGCATCTTGCAGCTGCTTTTGAAGGTCAAAGAACATCTTCGACCAGTCTCGATCGTGGTCGGCTTGGGTTGTGAGCCAGGATGAGCTCCCTTCCAACTGGCCGATCTTCTCCCGTGCGGCAGCCAGCTTGACTTCAAGGGAGCTGATCTTGAAAGCCTAAGTCCAAGATTGGTCGCTGGCACATTTTCGGAGTTCCTCAAACTCCATCACGAAGTCGGCCTTCCTCCGGGTGTATTCCATGAGACCCTTTCTGTGGAGGTCCTGAAAGCGAATAGCCTCTACAGTGACTTCCGAATGGCTCTTCCTCAGCCGATGAAGTTCATCTTCTAGCTTCTTAGATTTCTTCGTCAACTGACGAACTTTCCTTCTGAGGTCTCGGATCATCGACTTCAGAGGAATCCCTTGTGGCAGGGGAAGAGCTTCAGCAGGACACTGTCGTTGGGAGACAAAAGCGCCACGACTCAAATTAGTACAAGAAGATAAAAGAGAAGGAAAAGAATGCAGAAGAAAAAAAAAAGGGGGAGCAACTTCGGCCATGAGAATTTCTCTATACTTTCTTCATTCGAAACCCGAACTCGGAAGTAGGGAGACTGGTGTTGGGTATAAAATACCCTCCGACCGAAGCTTATAAAAGACCGACCCTTCCAGGACTTTTTCGACTTCCGACCTTGTGTGGCGTCTCTCTGAACCCCCTCGACTGTCCGGACTTCTCCGACAATGAGCTTCTCCATTCATCTACCGGGCCGCTCCAAGGGCTCTCTGGGCCTCACTATCAGCCGACCTTCTACAGTGATCAACTATTCTCTGAATTTCTTCCGGACTTCTTCCGACCGCGGACGACCCTACTCTGAACTTCTTTCAGACTTCGTCAATATCCGAGTTTCTCCAACAACGAGATTTCTACAGTAATCAAACTCCATCCAAGTTTCTACGATGGTCGACCGTCTTCCGGATTCCAATCGAGCTCCTGTAAGAGCCGAACTCCTACTGCATGCGGTCTACTCTAGATATCTACTATAAGCGAATTCTATTCGAGCCTCTACTGTAAACGAATTTTTTTCAAACTTCTATTATAGGCAGACTTCAGCCGAGCTCCTATAGTGGACGGATCTCAGACGAGCTTTTACGATGGGATAAGATCCACCGATCAGGTCACTACTTCGAGCTCCTACGACAACCGATCTTCGACCGAGCTTCTACAATAAGTGGTCTCCTTTCAGCCTTCTACAAGATCTAGGCTCCGTCCGAACTTCCATAGCGGATGGATATCGGACGAGATTCTACAATGAATGGGCTCCAGCAGTTGGATTTCTACAACGATCGATCACCTCCGGTGTCTGTCGAACCTCCCCAGCCATCAGCCTTCAATAGCATCAGTCAGACTTCCACAACGCCATCCAGACTTCCACAGGATCCCCAGACTCCTCCAACGGATGAACCTCCCCAACGCCATCCGAAGTCCACCACCGACCGACCCTCCGCCAGATTCTTCATGAAATCGGACTTCTCCGATGGATAATCTTCAGACGAGCTTCCACATCAGGCAAATCCCAGACGAACTTCTCTAGTAATCGGACTTCTACCGAACTTCACTAACAGAAAGTCTCCATCCGAGCTTCTACAGTAGATGACTCCTACCTGTAGCATCAGCGCTCGAGGCATCCGACAACAGTAGACTCGTCAGCAACTTCGAAAACATCCGAGCTTCTCCTAGATCGACGGGATAAAGAGCCATTCTGCTCCATCAGACATCCTAGCCGAGCTCCAGCCGACAGATTCGAACTCTCTGACAAGTCACGACAATGGCCACTACCCTACTCCACTCTCTACAACGGATTCCACGTGGCTCTATCACTCTCTGGCAAGTCGCAACAATGGACATCAATCCACTCTCCGTAACAAACTTCACGTGGCCTTGAACGACCTCTGATGCCACTACTCTCCGTAACAAACTCTGTGCGGCTCTGAACAGCCCACTACCAGGCGGTTACAGACGTCGCTGTCAATCAGTTACGCTCTCCGTCTATAAAAAGGGACTCCCAGATACGTTCTTCTCTAAGCTCAAAATTCTATCTCGAAACTCTGCTAAAATTCTCACTCGAGTACTCCATTTCTATTGAGACAGAGTACTGACTTGAACGTCGGAGGATCTTGCCGAAGCACCTCTAACTCCGGTTTAGACTTCCCTTGCAGGTCTCGGCAGCGGCCGCGGTCATCTCAACTCCAGCAACTCCGACTTCGGTAGAATTCTACACCAACAGATTTATTTAAGCATTCTTATAGTTTCGATCATTTGATTCATTTTGAACAACTATTCATACTTCCCATGTTTTAATTATATCATCAATTTTTGATAATTAATTGATATCAAGAAGTAATTTTTGATCTCAAAAGAGAATTTATACTTTATTCTGATTCATTGATATCAAAAAATAAATTTAAAAAATGCTCTTCTTGAATCTTTTGGAATTGATATCAAATAAATATTTCAAGCAAGCTATCATTTCTCTTTAAAGCTAAATATTTTTAAAAAAATAGTTATAATTAATTAGTATCAGACAGCTTACTATTTATCTTGTATTTTATTGATTTATTTTTTGACAAAAAGAGAAGAATGTCTTTATCTGAATCTGATTTTGTATAATTATATTTTTGATATGATGTTATTTGAGACAAACTTAAAAATTTCATACATTGTCTGAACTTAACTACTTGATATTTTTTAAGAAAAGAAAAAGGTGATTCTTTTAAAGAATAACTAAAAATCTCTTTATGATTTGCTTTGAATGTTCTATTGGTATTAATCCATATTTGAAACATATTTTTATATTTTGTTATGATCAAAAAAATCTTTAAATTTTAAACTTGCTCTTTAAATCTCTAATTGGTATCAAGAAAAAGATTCAAGAAATTTACTGTTTGAACTGATTTTTAAAATAATTGGTACCAAAAATCGATATAAAGCAAATTATTTTTACAATTGGTATCAAACAACCTATCTCTTAAAAAAAGGAGAAAGATTATTTTATCCCAAGCATATTTTGCTCTAATACCACATTTTGCTCTGTTACATTCAAAAAATTTAATTGACAAATAATTATTAAGAAAAGAAAGAGACGAGTTTCCAAATATATCTAATGCTTAGCTTTGATATTCTAAATTTTTTATTCTAAAGTGCTTTATCCTTCTTGAATCTTTGAAGCTTAAAGCAATCTTATAATTAAATTTGAGAATCTATTTAATGCATCAACTTTATTCAAAAAGAAAGAGACGTGCCTTTTAAATCTATATTGATCAAAAGAAGAAAGAAATTCAATCTACAATAAATTTTTAAAAAGATAAAAGTTTTAAAAAGGGGGAGAAATTTTAAAATCTGAATTTGAAAGTTGAATCTAAGATTTGAAAATGAACTTGAATCAAATTCTAAATATTGAATGTATGTTTATCTGAGTTTTAACTTGATTTTGATGATTCATTTTAAAATCCTTTCCTTATGGTTTTTGATATTGTCAAAAGGGGAAGGAGTTGTATAGAGTATATGCTTGAAATGCTTGAAATGCTTGAGTTGTTTCATCATGCATCAAATGCTCATTTATTTGAATTGAGATAGTCATTTGAAATGAGTATATGTTGAAATGTGTATTGATTCTTGAAACTGAACTTAAGATAAATTGAAGAAAATTGAAGCATTCATGAAATATGTGCCTACGAGTGCTTAATTATTTACTTCATGATTCATATTGATAAATTAATTAAAACATATTATGTTTATTATTTGTGTATATACTCAAAGTTTTGTCGTCATCAAGAAGGGAGAGATTGTTCACTCCATGAATGATTTTGATGATTATTAAACTTTGAGTAATTATGAGTTTAATCATGTATTTCAAGGATGAATGTAGAATTTTTCAGATGTTTAAATTAAAAAATTCATCCATGAAAAAGATTTTCTCAAAAGAAGTTAAGTCAAGAAGTTAAGGATAGTTTTTCAATTATCTGACTTAGTAGAGTTGACCCCAGGAGGCTAGGAGCCGAGCCTTGAACAAAAACAAGCTACAAATAAAAGAAAAATCAAATTTAGGAAGTTCAGAAGTCGACCCTAAGGAAGAGAAGTTGGCTTTAGCATGCTTGGAGTGGACTAGCATACGTTCGAATCAACTCATGAATAGTAAGAGTCGACTGAATAGTAAGAGTCGACTCTCTCAGAGAAGATAAAGTACTATATTTTTAGGATCCTAGCTTAGGTTGACCCCTGAAGCTTGAGTCGACTCTAAGATAGCCCGGATTGACCTCTAAGGAATTCGAGTCGATCCTTGGCATGAGACTGTACTAACGGTTAGTTTTTTATACTTTTTCAATAGCTAGTTTTTCACTTCAACAGCTACTCCAAGATTTCTAACGGCCAAAATTTATACTCCAGTAACTTCCAAACCTTTTAAGAGCTAGAGAATCATTTAGAAAGTAAGAAGAAAGGGATTAAAAGAAAGAAACACTCAAATTTATGAAAGCTTCATTGAATACCCTTGAGGAAGAGAAAAGAGAGGGATTTGTACATAGAATTTAGAGAACTTTTAAGAGTAATCATCTTCATCATCTTCCACATTCTCTCAAGCGTTGAAAAGAGAAGTTGAAGCATCATTTGAGCAATCCAATAATAACTTCTTCAGACTTCAAAAGAGTTTATTTTTTTATTTTATTTTATGCTAAAATTTTAATATCTTGTATCTTATTTTCTTTTCAAGTTTCTTTGGAGGAAAGAAATATGGGATTAGGCCCATTCAAGCCCAAAATTGAATGTTATAGATTTTGATTGATGATCCCATAAAATCAATTGGATTGATTATGAATCTAAAAAATAATCGACGTATGATTTTGGTTGGTAATCTTAAAAAATTAACTGAATTTGTTTATGATCTCGAATAAAACAAAAATGACGTAATTGGCCGGATTATACTAGAATTCTCAAGGAGAGCTTGGAGAGTGGACAGGTATGGGGTTGCACTGAACTACTATATATTGTTTTGTGTTTGTGCTGTACCTTTCTTTTTAGCTTTACTTACTGACTTTACATTTCTCTCAATTCTTGTATCGCTTCTTTAGTATCTTAATTCTGCAACTACATATATCATAAAGCATGATCACTTAAATTGGTTAATTTGAAGCACATTCTTGTTTATATTCAGATTTAGCTAAAATTTTTTAGAGAATCCAATTCACCTTTCCTCTTGAGTTGTTATCTTTCTAGACAATAATATTACAGTTTTCACCAATTCGATAAGGATGGCCCATTTGGAGATCGCCAATGTGCACAAGAAGTACAAAGAGATGGACTCGCCATGATGGAGGCCCGATCGACAATAAAGGCATCCGAGGCTAAAGCCAAGCATCTTAAAGAGGCACTACAGAAGGCTGAGGCACTATGGGAGGAGGTTGTGGCATCCAAGGTCAGGGCTGAGGTTGAGCTGGCCTTGAAAAAGAAGTGGCACTGGGCAACACAGGTGAAGGTTGCTGAGGTAGAGAAGAAGATGGAGAAGGTGGAGGGCCAAATCATGGAGGTGGATTGTTTGGTAGTGGAGGCTTTCCATGCATCAGAGGAATTTACTGTCGAGTAGGTCAAATTTGACGAGAAAGCCTTCATCACCAGACCAAAATTTGCCACCAGAAGATATCAGCTCGCTTTCCTAAATTAGATCATTTTTTTTGGATGAGGAAGAAGAGGCTTACGATGATCAACCCCCATCAGAACTTACGGCTATTGAAGAATAGTTGCAGCCAGAGGTCGTGGCCATTGACGCGCAACCATAGCTTGAGCTTGTGGTCATCGAAGAGCCACCTTCATCGATGCCAGCACCTATCAAGGAGACTGATTAGGTGGTGACTGTCGCTCTGAGATCCTTGGCCGATCCTCAGTGCAAGGTTGTAGACACCTCAACTTAGGCTTTAGATTTCTTGTAGTCTTTTACTTTCTTTTTCCTATTTTATCTATTATGTAAAAAATAAACTTTTTTCTTAATGAAAAGGCTTTTTTACCTCCAAAGCTCCCTCCTGTCTCTTCTGATTTTTGCCACACCTTTGTTTTATCTCTATGCAGTCGAGCCATTGTGGGTTCTGCGGCTGCTTATTTATTCACAGTCACATTGAGTCCCTATAAGAGGCATGGCTCGACCCATCAACATTCAAGTCAAGGTTTATGAGAAAAAGATTCATAAAGCCAAAAAGAGGGCCTCTAGGCCAAACGAAGGGCCTTGAAAAGAGAGAAGTCTTGCACCAAGGCTTTTGCAGAAGTGAAGCACTTAAGGAAGAATATTAACTAGACTGACAAGATATATGCTTTGAAGAGAACCTGATCAATCGAAGCTTGCGCAATATCGATCAAGATGGCTGAGGAGGTGAAGTGGGGCACTACAAAAAGAATTGCATGGTCTAGAAATGAGCTCTTCGTAGCTCGAGGAAGAATTGCCACCTTGGAACACCAAGTAGAATCGACTAAGGCAGTTGAAGAGGGAAGGTGCGGTGCCACAGAGAAAGTCACATGGCTTTAAAATGAGCTTCACATGACCAAGAAAAGGATCACTACCCTAGAGCATTCGATTGACAAGGAGAGGTCGGTAGTGGTGGAGCTCACTCGAAAGGTGGTGGTGAGTGAGGCATTAACCATCACTGTCGAAGACAAGAATAAGTAGGCAGAAGCCCGAATTGCCACCAGCCAGCTTGAAGTCATGCTCAACATGGTTAAAGCCTCTATTATGGCCTATGAGATTGGCTTCAGAAAGTGCAGGGCTTTGGTTAGATGAATCTTTCCTGAAGTCGATGTTGGCCCTCTTGAGGTTTCTTTGTTGAGTGAGCTTGGGGTGCCCAAAGCCGACAATGTCGAAGAGGAGGCACCTTCAATCGAGGATGCACCAGATCCAGCCATCGAAGACCATTCTTAGGCTGAGAATGGTCCCAGCCTGGAGTCTTGATGGTCAACAATATTGATGTATATATGCATATTTGTTTTGTCATCTGTTATCCATAGGGCCAGTATTGTAATTGGTCAACCCAACCTTTAGAATTTAATGAAGCAATCTATTGAAATGTGGTGTTGATACTTACCTATCCATATTCTTTTTTATGCTATTCGGGTGCCATAGTCTTAGGTAGTAATGTTAATTTGTTTCGAATGCCATTGCTTTCAATGCCCTAGCTCAGGAAAAAAAAGTTCTCCACCCTTGTCGATTTGCAGTTATAAGTAGTTTTTAGATTCATCATTGACTTTTGGACATCTATGGTTTTTGACTCAAGTATTTGAGTGTGAGGGCTTCAAGGATTCTTCACGATTAGCCCTCACTTCTCACATGATCAAGGCTTTCTCATTGACTGAGCTCGTTTTAGAAATGAGGGGCCTTCAAGGGTCTTTCAGATTAGCCCTCGCTTCTTGATCGCTGAGGTCTTTGGCCTAGATGACTTGAATTTATGGGCATTAAGGATCCTTTGTGGTTAGTCCTCGCTTCTCGCACAACCAAAGGCTTTTTCATTGGCTGAGTTCATTTTAGGAATGAGGGGCCTTTGAGGGTCCTTTAGGTAAGGTCTTCAGCCCAGATGGCTTGGATTTGTAAGCTTTGAGGGTTCTTTGTGGTTAGTGATCGCCATTGTGGATGGTCAAAATTAAGTACTAATTTACTACTATGTAGATAGTGCAAATCAGATTCGTATCCACAAAGATCGTGGGCTAAATTACATTCGAATAATAGACTAAAGAAAGATTAATATATTAATTAATTGATTAGAAGATTATGAACAAACAATAGGCAAAGTAAACTAGAGCACTAATAAAGGATTGATTTAAGTATTGAAAGAAGTATCTCAGGATTTCAACTGATTTATTGTTAGACAGTTAGTACCCTTCTAATATGCAAATATTTAATATGTAACCAACCAAGATATAGCCTATTTGGAGAGAGTATGGCCCGTATCCATTGGATCACGATCTGTCTCTTTGAAGTATAAGCTAGTCAAGATTGTGTACATAAAAGGAATCGTGTTTAGAAATAGACTATCTTAAGAGCACGAATCGTATCCTTAGATCACGGCTCGTTCCAAGAGTGATAGGCTATTCTAAACTATGATCTCATGCAAAGTGAATAAAAGACATCCATAGATAAAAAAATAAAATAAGTCTTTTATTACATATAAAGATGAAAGTATAAAAGATAAAGAAATAAAAAATACTGCCGTTACAAGTGTGTTAGTGATTTTTCGAGAAGGTGGAGAACTAGCCGGCCATGGAGCTTCTTCTTGCTGACATCCTAGGATCGAGGAGACACTTGAGCAGTAGTTGGAAGGAGGATGTAAGTGGAGGCTTAGGGTTGATGGAGGAGAGAAAGGAGTGGCCAGCTTGGAGAGAGATGGAGGCATGGAGAGTTGAGAGATGATCCCGAGATGGGGCGGCAAGGGGCTTCTTATTGATTTTTGAGGCCGCCCTAGGTAGGGTTTTGTCTTGCATCCATGCTTCTCAGCTGTTCCTTATTTTCGCATTTGCAACACCGCATCGCGCACACCCGCTTATAGCAGCTTGATGCTCTTGAGACCGGTGTTCAATCACCCGCATGCCAGCAACTCACCCAAGCCCAACACCCATGCATTTAATTTTTTGTGGCCCCATCATTTTACATGTATAGTGGGTGGCCCACAATCACATGGTTTCCATTCTATTGATCCTTCAAGGTATAGCAACCAGCCATAGCCAATGCCCATGCACCACCTTTTTTAAATACACCATGGGTCCCATAGCTTTTAATGTCATGCCGCATGTCCGATCTAATTTTTCCAAAAAAATCTTCTTTTATTCTAATTCTATGTGCATCCCCAGTTCATGCCCAACATCCACAACTAGCATCTACGTTCACTCCTCTTCTCAGCTGCACGTTCATGGGTGCCCATCGACGGCACATCCTACTTGATCGTCATACCTCTTGAGTTGGTTGTTTGGTTCACTCGAATATGAGTCAATTTGAATCTAGTTTGGATTGTTTGAGCCCAAATTCCTTATTACCTACTAATAAGACTAGAGAGCATCAAATTTCTATAAAATAATATCAATTATTATAATATTTAGTACCTCTAGTGACTTAACTTAAGTTTTTATCACATTCTCCAACTTAGCTTTTGCTCATCCTTGAATCAGCAATGTGTACCGACTCATTCTTGAATTATAAGTTATCCTAGGTACTCCTAAAGATAGCTGATATCCAGCTAAACTATTAAAAAGATACATTATTGGATTACTAATTCGATCAAGTTATTGGTTGAGTTTTAGCCATAAAAAATTTTAAAGATCTTCTTTTATCAACTCTCTACTCTACTCTTTAAGTCTTCTAACTTGATGTGAGCTGGATTTATTATCTTCTTACAATTTAGTCTCCTTATTATCTATTATATTATTTTTTAAAAAGAGTCTAGTGCAATGTCTTATCCTCTTGAGCCTTCTAGCTGACCCTTGTAGCAAGTTTTCGGCCAAGGACTCTCAAACCGTTAGCTTTAAGGCATTAGGTGTAGAACACCCTTTGGACTTGCTGACTCGAGTTCAAAAAAAGCTATGAAGTGAGACTGACTCTATAACAGGTCTCCTGGCATCCTCACCTTTTGATGTGAACCACAATACTTACTTAGGTGAGAGGTCCGGTTACTTAGTGAGACAATGCTAAACCCATTTTTTTTAGAAGTAAGGGAGATTATTGCATATCTCGATCTTTCCACCTATACTATCATGAAGTAGATTCTTCATTGAGATGGGTAGAAAGAGGATTCTGGAATCACTCTAAAATTTGATCTGATCTAAACACTATCATTCATTAGATTTTCTTATTAATTTGCTCCTCAGTATCTCTAAAATTATCTAGATTATTAATCATTCATTGATTAAAGTACCTAATTAATTTCAAATCGAGATAAAATTTGGATACACAAAATTAATTATTTTTGACTATACTTGAAGACTCAATTAAATTAGTTATTCTTCTCTCCAACTTAAATGACATTGTCCTTAATGGAGGAGAGAAATAGAGTGTGATATGTAAAAAGAAGAGAAAAGGAAGGAGTTCACTTGCGCTTAATTTGTTCTCGGCTCAGCCTGGGCCTTGAGGATAACAAATGTAGTTCTCCCTCCAACTTAGCTATTATGCTTATTAAGCTTCTACAAAATAAAAAAATAATTGAGTAATTGAACAGACATGCATACGTTGGATTTTCTCCTAACAAGTGCTAAGTTTAAAGTCTTCAGCCAGACTATGCTAAGTCTCAAGGTGGTTCATAAATTGGGTCTACTAGATCCATAGATTCAATTTGTTCCCTGATTTATGTCACAAATTGACATAAAAAGTATCAATTAATATCTAAATTATCTAACTTTATTAAGAAATTGATACTTGTTATTATATTTTGCAGAAGAAGAGATCATCAATAGAAAGAACAAGGAAAGAGGATTCCAACGGCGAAATTTTATGCAAAACGGAGTTAAATTGACCCAGGAATTGAAGAATGAAGAAAGAAGACTCAATTGGGTCAAACCCGAGTCAAATCAGATCAAAATTGGTCAAAAATCAACTGATTTGGTGATCTGGTTAGCCGCCTGGTCCACAGCAACAGGCGCATGGACCATGGACCCATCGGCGCACCATAAACCCCCTAAAACCTCTTAGTCCCACATCGGAAGTTTTGAAAACCTTATAACCCCCAAATGCCTATAAAAAGCCCCCAAAGGCCCTTGTTTTATGTATTCTTCCTTGAGATCAAGCTTGTAACCCTAGATAGTGGGGTTTTTAGCTCTCTTTTCAAGCCTCGAGCTTTGAGGTTTTTGTAATAAATTTTTTTTATATATAAAATCTTATTTTTATGCAATTTCATCTCTTTACATTATGCAATTTATTTTTCTTGCAATTAGGATAGTTTAATTTATGCAATTTAATTTTATGCAATTAGGTTAGTTTAAATTATGCAGTTTAAATTTATGCAATTAGGATAGTTTAATTTATGAAATTAGGGTAGTTTATTTTTCTGCATTTAAATTTTGCAAGTAGATTTAGATCATGTCTAGCTAAGCATCCCTTCTAGGTTTGCGATGAAGCTAGATCATGAGTAGGGATTTTACATAGGTTCTTTCTTTTTCTTAGGGTTTCTTTTTCTTCCTCTTTTGCAAGAATTTTTGATGAACTACAGTTGGGTCAGAGTCCCTTCATAGTTCATGCTTGATTCAGTGCATAGGAGGAGAAAACCCTAAGGGATCCTAGTTACTACTCCCCTGTAAAGAATCTTGATGGGTTATCGTTGGGCCTTAGTCCCTTCATAATCTATGCTTGGGAAAGACAAGAGGAGTAGTCGTTAGGATCAATAAGAAAAATTCTAGGTAGAATTCCCTAATCTAGATCTAGTGGATTCAAAAACCCTAGATCCTTAGTCTTATTGTCTTTAGCAAACAACTTTCGACTTTCGATTTTTGTTAAAGCTCGCTTGAGCATAGATTTGAAAATCATTTTTAAAACCAAGTCTCTGTGGGATCGACCCGTACTCGCTGGTCGTGCTACTCTGCACACCGTGCGCTTGCGGTTTTATTTACAAATTTTAAGATTTGACATCAAGTTTTTGGCGCCGTTGCCGGGGATTGGCGTTTTAAATTATTTTCAAATATTTGTTCTTCGTGCGTTATAACTCTCTTTTTTTTTTTTTCTTTAGGTTTCTATATTTAGTTGGTGATTGCTGGAAAACTCAGGTACGCTTCTAATTTCTCTTTTATTATTTTTAGTTAATTACTTTTGCTTTTAGACCTAATCATTTGAATTTACTTAATCACAAAAAAAAAAAATATAAAACAAAACAAAAGACATTTCATAATCGTGAAGTAAAATATCAAAATAAAAAAAAATTCTAAATTAAAATCTTTTACATTCTTGGTCATCTTGTTTATTTGTATTTGCATTTTCATAATTAATCTAAGGGCATCAACCCATTAACAAGATAAGGTGGGGATTTCATTACCCTTCCTTAGCCCAAAAACCATCTCCATCATATTGCATTACCTAGACTTTTAATCTTAAAATCAATTAGACGTCAACCTTAAGGAATTCGAGCTCAATAGGACAAGGAACCCTAAGAGTTCTACCAAGTTTGAGTTGTTTGATTAGTTGGTGTCTAGGCAAGTCCCTGAGGGTGGTTTGTTAAATTGGTTCATTGCTGGCCTGGCCAACTCGTTTGGTGTCTAGAAAGGCAACGATGAGTGAACCTCCCACCTCTTATACTTACCTGGCTAACTAGTTGATCAATCTCCACTTGGAAGGTTTGAAGGGTCATCTTGGAACAGTTAGGAGCTGTCTAGATTTAGGTTAACCCTAGGATAGATTGAGTTTAATTTATTGATTCACTTGTTTGAAAAAAAAAAAAAAATTTAAAATTTAAATTAATTTGGTTACTTTTCTTTAGATTTAGGACTCCTTAGGATCTTCTCTTTAGAACTTTTTCTCTTTTCTTTCTTTTCCTTATACATAAAAATTTTATAAAAAAAAAAAAAAAATTGTATAAACATCGAGAACCGTACACTCGTGTGTGGAGAAGAGTGTCGGGTCGTCTAGTTAGAATTGAGTCAATTCCTGTTGTTCCAATGGCTGAACCAATCCAACCCATGACCCTTAAGGATTTGTGTTATCCAGTTGGCTCCATCCAACCATCTTGTATCAGGTTGCCACAACCCACAGCTAACAATTTTGAAATCAAACCTCAAATCATAAATATGCTTCCAAAATTCACAGGATTAGAGATGCTTATATATTTATTAGAGAATTTGAGGAGGTATGTGCAACCATGAAACTGCAATTAACAGAGGATGAGGTCAAACTTAGATTAATCAACTTTGCCCTTAAGGACAATGCTAAGAAGTGGCTTTATAGTCTGCCAAACTATTCTGTCACTACTGGGAGGGCTTTGTGAGAACATTTTTAAAAAAGTATTTCCCCCATCATAAAACAGCTAGGATTAGGAATGAAATAAATCAATTTTACCAACTAGCTGGTGAATCATTTTGGAAGTACTTTGATCGTTTCAAGAATCTTTTGACCCAATGCCCACACCATGGAATAGAAACTTGGAGACTATGCCAGATCATCTATGAGGGGTTAGATTCAAACTCAAGAACCATGCTAGAGTCCATGTGCCAAGGCCAATTTATGGACAAAGAAACTACTGAAGCTTGGCAATTCTTAGAAGACCTAGCCGAGAAAAATTTACAGTGGGAAACAACTAGGGAACCTGATAAAGCTACACCTTCAAGAGGAGGAATGCATCAAATTCAACCAACCCTAGCATCAGAGGCCAAGATTGCAACCTTAACACGTAGATTGGAAGCCTTAGAATTACAGAGACCAGCCAATGTAAATCAAATATCTGCACCCATGTGTAAAGGGTGCAATGCACCAGACCATGTCTTAGAAGAATGTTCCTACTCGAATGAGTGTGCACAGGTGAATGCCACCTATCAAGGACCATTGAACAATCCTTATGCACCCACATATAACCCAGGTTGGAGGAATCACCCGAATTTCTCATGGTCCCAGAATCCTAATGTAGGTAATCCAAATTTCAATCAGCAAAATCTAAGGTCCAACCCAGTGATGAACAACCCGCCAGGCTTCCATGATAATGACAAAAAAATTACCTCTTTAGAGAAAAGCCTAGAAGCCATGATGAAAACACATACCAGCTTTATGCAAACTACGGGTCAACTCATAAATAATAACACCCAAGCTATAGCCCGTCTGGAAATGCAAGTAAGTCAGCTGGCTTCGACCATTAGTGAACGAGAACATGGTAGGTTACCTAGCCAACATGAGCCAAATCCTAGGAACCAAAATGTCCACGACCCCAACAAGGAAACCAAGTTAATGGTATAAATGCCATTCATACCTTAAGATCAGGAAAATAAATAGACAATAAGGTAGTTGCACTTGATGATATAGATGACTCATCTGCCGAGTCACCTTCTAAAACTACTACCTTTCAACCTCAAGCACCAGAAACTGAAAATTCACCTAGTCCAGTACTTAAAAGTCCTAGAGCTCCTTTTCCAAACAGACTGAAATCCAATAAATCTGAACATTTAGACAAAATTTTAGAGGTTTTAAACAAGTCCAAGTTAATATTCCTCTTTTAGATATAATCCATCAGGTTCCAACTTATGCCAAATTTTTAAAAGATCTCTGCACTAGGAAAAGGACCACTAATGTACCAAAGAAAGCATTTTTGGCTGCAAGTGTCAGTTCATACCTATCTAGCCATGTGCCAATTAAATATAAGGACCCTGGAGCTCCAACAATTTCTTGTGTTATTGGAGAAACCAATATAAAAAAGGCCTTGCTAGATCTAGGAGCTAGTGTGAATATCCTTCCATATTCGGTGTATGAACAACTAGGATTAGAAAAACTTCAACCTACTGGGATCACATTACAGTTAGCCGATAGATCTCTCAGGATCCCTAAGGGAATGGTCGAGGATGTTCTGATAAAGGTTGAAAATTTCATTTTTCCTGTAGATTTTATTGTTTTAGAGACTGAGCCAGTTGCGAATCCTAAAGGACATATACCTGTCATTTTAGGAAGACCATTCTTAGCTACGGCCAATGCTGAAATCAATTGTCGAAATGGTCTAATGAAGTTATCCTTTGGGAATATGACCATTGAGCTTAATGTTTTTAACTTAGAACAGGAATCCTCTTCTCATGCTGATGTCAATGTAGTCCAAGATGGTATTTATGAATCCATTGACATTAGTGATGATGAAGTCGACCTAGAGTCTAACCCCTGGTTAATCCATGAGTCTGAGGATGTCAATGAAATACTTAAAGAAAATCAGATTAATCAGGAATCGACACTTCCTACTGAACCAATCATTGAGATGGTGAACTCATCACCTAAACCATCGATAGAGGAAGCACCCATTTTAGAACTGAAGCCCCTCCCAGAACATCTCAAGTATGCATATCTAGGACCCAAAGAAACTTTGCCTGTAATTATTGCATCAGACTTAGATCCCAAGCAAGAGGAGGAGTTATTGTCAGTTCTAAAAGCAAATCAAGAGGCAATAGGTTGGACCATAGCAGATATCAAAGGAATAAGCCCTTCTATAGTTCAACATAGAATATACTTAGAGGAAGAGGCTAAACCAACAAGAGAAGCCCAAAGAAGGCTTAATCCAGTTATGAAGGATGTAGTTAAAAAGGAGATTCTGAAACTCCTAGATAGTGGAATAATTTATCCTATTTCTGATAGCTCTTGGGTAAGCCCAGTTCAAGTAGTACCCAAGAAATCTGGGGTAACAGTGGTCCAAAATGATGCAAACGAACTTATCCCAACTAGGACCCAAACGGGATGGAGGGTCTGTATAGACTATAGAAAGTTGAATGCTGCGACAAGGAAAGATCACTTTCCTTTGCCATTTATTGATCAAATGTTGGAAAGACTAGCCGGACAAGAGTTTTACTGTTTTCTTGATGGATACTCCGGTTACAACCAGATCCCCATAGCCGCTGAAGATCAAGAAAAGACTACATTCACCTGTCCATTTGGTACTTTTGCCTATAGACGAATGCCCTTTGGACTATGTAATGCACCGGCAACCTTTCAGAGATGCATGATCAGCATGTTTTCAGATATGATAGAACGATTTCTAGAAATTTTTATGGATGACTTTTCTGTTTTTGGTCTAACCTTCTCCGAGTGTCTGAATCACCTGCAATTAGTTCTAGAACGATGTAAGGAGAAGCACCTAGTTCTCAACTGGGAAAAATGTCAGTTTATGGTCAAACAGGGAATAGTTCTTGGCCATGTCATTTCTAAAAAGGGGATTGAAGTGGACAAGGCCAAAATAGATCTAATTGCAAGTCTTCCACCACCTAAATCTGTGAAAGAAATACGTTCATTTTTAGGTCATGCTGGATTCTATAGAAGGTTTATTGCCAACTTTAGCAAAGTAGCACATCCACTGACTAATCTTTTGGCAAAGGATACTAAATTTGAATTTACTCATGAGTGCTTGGAATCCTTTGAATTTCTAAAAAATGCACTTGTATCAGCTCCAATCATTCATCCTCCTGTCTGGTCTGAACCATTTGAATTAATGTGTGATGCGTCCGATCATGTTGTGGGCGCAATCTTAGGTCAACGAATAAATAAGCTGCCTAGAGTGATATATTATGCAAGTAAAACCTTAAATGATGCGCAGCTTAACTACACCACAACTGAGAAGGAGTTCCTTGCCGTTGTCTTTGCTTTAGAGAAATTTAGATCTTATTTGGTTGGGACCCACACCATTGTTTACACCGATCACTCAGCCATTAGACATCTCCTAGCAAAGAAGGATGCCAAGGCACGTTTAATCAGATGGATTTTGCTCCTTCAAGAATTTGACCTAGAAATTAGGGACAAGAAAGGCACTGAGAACGTTGTAGCAGATCATTTGTCCCGAATTCCAGTTGCACCATCTAGTGAACCACCCATCAATGAATCTTTCCCAGATGAGCAACTCATGTCTTTGTCTACTGAACCTTGGTTTGCTGATATTGTAAATTATTTAGCCATAGGCAAGATACCTTCTCATTGGACTAAGCAGGATAAATATAAATTCTTTGCCCAAGTGAAGTATTTCATTTGGGATGATCCTTATCTTTTTAAACAATGTCCTGATCAAATTATTAGAAGGTGTATCCCAGATAACGAAGTCATGAATATTTTATCTTTTTGTCATGATCAAGCATGTGGGGGTCACTTCGCGTCTAAGAAAACTGCTGCTAAGGTTCTCCAATGTGGTTTTTATTGGCCCAATTTGTTTAAGGATGCTCACGAATATTGTAAAAATTGTGCTCAATGTCAGAAAATGGGCCGAATCACCAAGCGACACATGATGCCACTCAACCCAATCTTGGTAGTTGAAGTTTTTGATGTTTGGGGGATCGATTTCATGGGACCATTTCCAAATTCCTTTGGAAATGAATATATTCTAGTAGCAGTTGATTATGTTTCAAAATGGGTAGAAGCAATTGCATGTAGAACACCCGATAGCAAAATGGTCATTAAGTTTCTTAAAGAAAATATTCTCTCCCGTTTCGGTATTCCTAGGGCAATCATTAGTGATCGGGGAACCCATTTTTGTAACCGACCTTTTGCAACATTGATGAAAAAGTATAATGTCACCCACAAATTGGCCACACCATATCATCCTCAAACTAGTGGGCAAGTTGAAGTGTCAAACCGACAAATCAAATAGATCCTGGAAAAAACTGTTAATGCCAATAGAAAGGATTGGTCTTTAAAATTAATTGATGCACTTTGGGCATACCGAACCGCTTTCAAGACCAATCTAGGAATGTCTCCTTATAGGATTGTGTTTGGTAAACCATGTCACTTGCCTATTGAGATAGAACACAAAGCCATGTGGGCCATCAAACAACTAAATACAAATTTGAACGATGCTGGAAACCATAGGAAGCTTCAATTGAATGAATTAGAAGAACTTAGAAATGAAGCCTATGAAAATGCAAGGATATACAAGGAACGAACCAAAGCATTTCATGATCAATCAATTATAAGAAAAACTTTCAATATCGGACAAAAGGTGCTCTTATATAACTCTAGATTACATCTGTTTCCAGGAAAGCTTAGGTCTAGATGGACAGGACCATTTTTAGTAAAGGAAGTTTTTTCACACGGGGCTGTTGAGATTGAAAACCCAAGTAATGGTGTTATCTTTAAAGTTAATGGTCAACGATTAAAACCATTCTTGAAATTACCTGTCAAGACTGTTGAAGATGCCATGGTTCTTTATGAACCAACTTATTCTGATTAAGTTGCTTCGAGGTTTGGTCTGGCTGAAGACATAAAACTTAGCGCTTCTGGGAGGCAACCCAGCTTATTTAATTTCTAATGCTTTCTTTGTTTTCAGTTTGCTTAGGACAAATAAATTAGATAAACTCCATTGGGGACAATGTCGGTCAAGTTGAGGGGAGAGCTTGAACAAAATCAGGTGTTATCATTTCCTTTTCCTTCCACTATGAGTTATTTCTTGCATTTAATATATTATGTAAAAAAAAATAAATAATAATAATAATAAAAATATATATATATATATATGAAATAAATTAATCTATAAAAGAAATAAGAGTAAGTTAGAAAGTATTTGCTAATGTAGTGAGTCACGGAGAAGATTAGCTGGTTAGACTCTTGGTGGCTTAGGTCATTTAAAGACTATTAGCACTTCCAATTGCACATGCACACTAACAAGGTAAAGTAGGTGTTAATTGTAAGGCCAATTAAGGATTTGAGTATTATTTAAATTAGATAATTTTCTCTACACCTCAATTGAAGAAATTTGAATTTAAGGAAAGAGCTACCTGCCTGAAATAAAATGCAAAACACAGAGTAAATGTGGATTGCCCTAAGCCTAGTAACCGGGTCTCTTCACCTAAGTCAAGTGTTGAGATTCGCATCAAACGGTGGTGGGAAGGCCAGGATGCTCAGCAAAAAAAAAAAAAAAAAAAAAAAAAAAAAAAAAAAACAGTGTGAAAGCTACCTTAGTTCTTTGTTTAATCTGGGGTGTATAAAAAATTAATCGAACTAAGTTATGAAAAATGATACAATTGGCCTGTACAAGTTAATACTGAAATACTAAGTTAGTTATCACTCACACAAGTGCTATAAAACTTTAAGTGTACTCTAAGAAAGCTTCTAAGTAGACTGACTACCGATTCTAATTCGAAGCTCATTACTTAGTAATACTAGAAAACTTCTTGAATTTCGATCTTAAATTAATTTGCAAAGGAAGGATCTTTTTGGAATATGATCTTATTTTGGTACATTGCTAAGGGACTAGCAATGATTAAGTTGGGGGGTGTGATTTATGTCACAAATTGACATAAAAAGTATCAATTAATATCTAAATTATCTAACTTTATTAAGAAATTGATACTTGTTATTATATTTTGCAGAAGAAGAGATCATCAATAGAAAGAACAAGGAAAGAGGATTCCAACGGTGCAAATTTTATGCAAAACGGAGTTAAATTGACCCAGGAATTGAAGAATGAAGAAAGAAGACTCAATTGGGTCAAACCCGAGTCAAATCAGATCAAAATTGGTCAAAAATCAACTGATTTGGTGATCTGGTTAGCCGCCTGGTCCACAGCAACAGGCGCATGGACCATGGACCCATCGGCGCACCATAAACCCCCTAAAACCTCTTAGTCCCACATCGGAAGTTTTGAAAACCTTATAACCCCCAAATGCCTATAAAAAGCCCCCAAAGGCCCTTGTTTTATATATTCTTCCTGGAGATCAAGCTTGTAACCCTAGATAGTGGGGTTTTTAGCTCTCTTTTCAAGCCTCGAGCTTTGAGGTTTTTGTAATAATTTTTTTTTATATATAAAATCTTATTTTTATGCAATTTCATCTCTTTACATTATGCAATTTATTTTTCTTGCAATTAGGATAGTTTAATTTATGCAATTTAATTTTATGCAATTAGGTTAGTTTAAATTATGCAGTTTAAATTTATGCAATTAGGATAGTTTAATTTATGAAATTAGGGTAGTTTATTTTTCTGCATTTAAATTTTGCAAGTAGATTTAGATCATGTCTAGCTAAGCATCCCTTCTAGGGTTTGCGATGAAGCTAGATCATGAGTAGGGATTTTACATAGAGTTCTTTCTTTTTCTTAGGGTTTCTTTTTCTTCCTCTTTTGCCAAGAATTTTTGATGAACTACAGTTGGGTCAGAGTCCCTTCATAGTTCATGCTTGATTCAGTGCATAGGAGGAGAAAACCCTAAGGGATCCTAGTTACTACTCCCCTGTAAAGAATCTTGATGGATTATCGTTGGGCCTTAGTCCCTTCATAATCTATGCTTGGGAAAGACAAGAGGAGTAGTCGTTAGGATCAATAAGAAAAATTCTAGGTAGAATTCCCTAATCTAGATCTAGTGGATTCAAAAACCCTAGATCCTTAGTCTTATTGTCTTTAGCAAACAACTTTCGACTTTCGATTTTTGTTAAAGCTCGCTTGAGCATAGATTTGAAAATCATTTTAAAAACCAAGTCTCCGTGGGATCGACCCGTACTCGCTGGTCGTGCTACTCTGCACACCGTGCGCTTGCGGTTTTATTTACAAATTTTAAGATTTGCACATCAGTTGTCCTCTTAACTAAGGAGTATGGAGATATTGGTATGGCATACAGGTAAGATGTAAGGGTACATCATTATTGAACGTGACCAACTCCAGAGTATTCTGCTATGGAGAATGTCTCTGATGGGATATAGGTATAAGTGTCCCTTAGACCTGAGATCGCCTCAGTGACTTGCAAGTAACTCACTGTGCTTTGGTACTGGACTAACTGAATTTTTAATTCAATGACAGAAGGCTTCTGGGCACAGTCAAGTACTTGCGAAGTCAGAGTGTGATCGAGATGGGATTGATCACTCCAAGAGTTGGAGAAGAATGAGTCACTGTATTTCAATTTAGCAAAATCTTAGCCAAGATAATCCATCAGATGGATTTGATATTTTAAAATATAATATGGACAACCTGATCAGAGTTGATAGTTGAACTCTGAGGTATCCTATGATCATTTTGGTCAAGGAGATAAATTATATGAAAACTATATCCGCATGGGTTCTAAGGATGTTGTTCTACACATTCGACCTATCCGACCGTCGGGTACCATTGCTAGATGGTCACTTCGATTGGTACAAAAATTTATTTCTATGCTACCAGCTTAGGTTTGGACCTATGAGGTCACACACATTAGAGTTCATAATCTGATTGGATGGTTGATCAATGATTAAAAATCATTCTATGGTTAAACGATCAATACGATTGACATTTAACCTAGTGCAAGTGTTGCAGGAGGATCGATTAGCAATTCGATTGCTAATTAGCTTAATTTGATTAAGCCAATGAACTGAGATTAAGTTTAATTGAATATGATTTAATTAGATTTAATTTGGGTTTGATTGGATC
>NC_025994.2:16835654-16865654 GCF_000442705.2 Elaeis guineensis
ATCCAATCGGATAGGATGCGGATAAAGAAAGTGTTGACTCGTTGGATCATAGGTCGGGTTCGGATCCAAATGTTGGATATATGGGTTGGATTCGGATCGACCCAAAACCATACCCGACCCGACCCAATGCCAAACCTAATTGGAGTGGCTAGTTAATTTCTCATAGCCATTAGAGTATTTGACTCTACATTGGCATAGGAGGTATGTTTCATATCGAACAATCAACTCCATGGACCATCTCTTAGAAAAAATATCTATCATAGTTGGAGATATTTCTTTTATGTATAGCGTATAAGTGTCTCCTGATATATTAAAAATTCCAGATTAGTTATTTAATGGAGCTAGGATTAGCATGTGAGTGATGGAGCATGTAAGAAGTTTGTAAGGCAATATACACGGTAGGAGAAAAGTACAATTAATGGAGGAAATCAAGTTTTCATCAAAAGAAAAAAGGGAGAATCAAGTTAATTAAAGGAAATAATGAGGCCAAGGCATCTGGAGATGCCGCTTAGCAAGTAGTTCACAACAATCAGAGAGGAAGATGATGGTTTAATATTGTTGTTATTTTATCATTATGCAACACTATAAATCTAGCGCCTAGAATTTGAAAGCGATTGTCAATTTAAAAACTAAAGACCTCACATTAGGTGCAAACTAAGAATAAAGAATTAAAAAGAGATAACTAGCTTCTTCTTTGCTTTGCTATAAAGAAGGCAATTTCATATATGGCAATTAATTAGCGCCTTCAAGATGCTCCATGACATGGGATACTCCACCAAACTAGTCATGTTTGAGTTCATAATTTGATATCCTTCTAATGATGTAACAACCATTTCATGTGCGTGGATTAGATTGAAAAAAAAGATACTCAAAGATTCTTTATTCATAAGTAAAGGATTTCATGCCCTTCCTACACAAAGTAAACACGATCAAGTTTCCTTCTAACACAAAGGAAATACGATAAAACTTTTCGTACATATCCCTACTTAAACCGTGCATGTAGCCATACACCACGTTTCTTTCCTCTACTCCACTCCATACTTTTTCTTGAGTTTGCCGACTACTCATAGACCTTGTGAGGATGATGAACGGACTTGGAGACGGTCTCCTTTCCTTGCACCTCTGGCCCACGCCGTCAGTTTCGGGCATTCCTTCTCGATGCTAAATTTTGCCACAGTCTCGTAGGTGTAGAACCAGGCGGTGAAGGGCGCCAGCGCTACATCCACAAAGCCGAAGATCTCTCCCCCAAAGTACTTCTTGTCTCCGAGCTCACCCTCCAAAAGCTTCAAGATCTCGATCATGTCCTTCCTGGCCTCCTCGTGGGCCTCCCCCTTCAGCTTCCACAGCCTCGTCCCACATTCAGAAACTAATACAGTAACTAACGCAATAACTTGGCCAGCTTTTACACAAAAAGAGATCGATACCTCTTTGTTTACATGTATACTTTGTCTTGTTAGCATTTTGTCTCCATACCTTCTTGTCGACGAAGTCGGCCCAGAAGCGTGCTTTGGCCCGCTCGTAGGGGTCGGAGGGGAGGAGGGGTTGTTGGACCAGACCTCGTCATGTATTGGACGATGACGAGGGATTCGCAGATAGGTTTGCCGTGGTGGATGAGCACGGGGATCTTCTTGTGGATCGGGTTCATCTTCAGCAGCAATGGGCTCTTGTCGCTCAGATTCCCTCCTCTGTACTCGTACTCCACACCCTTCTCCGCCACGCGATCCGGCACCGCTGCCCGAACGGACTCACCCAGAAGTCCAGCAGCACCACCCTCCTTCTCTGCCGCCGTCGCCATTGTTTCCGTCTCTATTTCTTTTCTCCTCTCTCTCTCTCTCTCTCTCTTTCCAGATTGAGTAACAAGCGATGAGAAGAAGCTCTACAACTCTAGGGGCCTATATATAGAGGATGGGATTGGGGGACGGTGAGGTAACCTCTTACGTTAGCTGAAAGTTTTTTGAAAGCGGAAAAGACGATAATGACTTTGAAGCACCGTAGCATTTGCCCACTTCGTTTCGTTCTTTTCTTGTTTCTATCTTGGGTGAAGGTATGGATGATGTTTTTTTTTACCAAACAAAAGAAAAGAGAAAGATGGTCTCGCTGTCTAGAGAGTTCCGAAGGGAAACATGTCATGGCTTGCGTCACCATCACCGTCGGTTGGATGATGAAGGGTGGGGATTTGAGGATGCAACTTGCCGTGGAGAGAGACCATGGTAAGGTGGTCTTGATGATCTACGACGACGGATGGAGTCTCAAATCGATGATTTGGTGGGCGAGTGGTTGGGCGGGCCCTACTGCCGAAGAATTTATGAAGGGCAAGTTTACTTGTAATCCCCTTTGGACTAAAAGTTGATGAGTTTGGAAAGATGTTAATAGTTGTAGTTAACATGGTTAAGAATGAGATAATGATCGCATTGTATGCCTTTGTTCGGGTGGATCCATCATAGTGGATCAGAGAAGAACGCATGAAGTTAAATGAAGTCAAATGAAGGGCATGTGATGGTGGCTGATTGCACCCGCTGTATGTAGCTTTCGATTTAATACTACATCTCGAATGGATTTTTTATTTTTATTTTTTGACCAAATTTTAACCAATATGGCTTAGTAAACTGGAAATAATTGTTCGAAGAGCTTCGACTAAGAAAGAAGCTCTTTAAGCAGATGATTTACATTTTGATTTTTTTTTTTTTTGCTTCATATATATTTGAATTGTACTTGAGTATAATGGGAATATTTAGATGGATAATTAACTAATGCTTGGCTGCCTATAGTAAACCGGCAATGGAGATGCCATATAGAATCTATTTTTTATATGTATAGATGTCAAAGTGCTTCACCTTTTATTATCCAACTATATATATATATATTAAAGCACTCCATCTTTGATTTTTCATTCATTTATATATATCTCAAAGCACTCAGTCCTTTGTCACCATCCATTTGCATAGATCTCAAAGCACTCTATTCTTTAGTATCTGTCTACCTATAGAGATCTCAAAGCCTTCTATCATTCATCATCTATGTGCAAAGATCTCAAAGCACTCTATTTTTTATCATTCATCTCCTTGCACAGATCTTTTAAATACTCCATGTTTTGTCATCCTTTGCTTGCCTAGATCTCAAAGTGTTATATCTTTTATCATTCATCCGTTTGCACAAATATCAAAGCACTCTATCCCATGGCTCTCCTTTCCATTCCTTTCAATTTGTGCCTATTGATGCAATTTCTCTGACTTGAGATCGGTGCAGCTGGAGTGGGCGGCGACAACAGGGTGACAGTCGCAAGACCTGCAAAAAAAGTTCCTGATCGAAGTTGACTCCGGTAGAGATCCTCCTACGCTCATGTTGAAATCTCAAAATAGATGGGAAGGAGTGTGTGAGAGAGAGAGAGATTGCATACCTAAGGGTCTCCTATTTGCCTCTATTTATAAATAAATGTGAGAGCTGTGAGAGAGGAGAGTTGGAGGCCATCCCTGTTGCTTCAAGCACGTCACCCTGAGCTAACCTGATCTCCTGTGCTTTGAAGGTTATCGTTGCCTTATCTGACTCATTGCCAGCTACTTCTAGCGGTCGTGTGATTTAAAAAAAAGATATGAGAGCTTCTAGTCAACCCTTCTAAATATGTCAATCAAGGCCAACTGATGCTCCCTGAGATCGATGGAAGCGGGGTCGGCCGAAGCATGGGTTGATGGCTGATGTATGGGGTCAGTGGCCAACCCTAGATCAGCCATGATTGAGGTTTATTGGTATCTTCAACTCAGGCAGCAAAGATTTCTACCTATAACATATGCCTCCTACTCCCAAGTTTGAGTCAAAACTGGATTGGCTGAAGGGAGTACATTAGATCAAATCCATCAAGGACACAAGTCAGATGCTTGATCCCTGAGTCAGTGTAACACGTTTGCATCACTTGGGCAAGATGAAACATCATGCACACCATTTTAGATGCGCTCATAAATGAGCTATCCAGGGGTCTATTAGGCCAATAAAGTCATGCCAGGTGGTGATCATCCAGCGCGCCTAATTGAACCGATGCTCAAATCACGCCATTTAAGGCATCTATAAGTAGAGATCTATCCCTTTTGTTTGTACCTTTTAGTTCTATCCTCTTCAAGCTTTGTGTTGGCGGTGGTTCTTGGACTTTCTTGGCAACTTTCGACCATTTTCTCTGACAGCCTCCATCACGTGCTCGCTCAATCACAGGTTGGTCTCCCAGCACATCCTTGGGTCCCTCCTTTCGATGCTTGCTTCTCCCATTTCATTTGTTGGTCTTGCTTCCGCCATCTTCCTTGCTCTTTTTTTTTTTTCATTTAGCTTCTAATCATAAGATGGGCAGATCAGGCAACATAGGGGGCTGTTCTTCCAATCCTTCTTCCTTAGGGTATGACCCCAAGAAGCCGGATGCCATGCACAAGGTCGAAAAGTCTTACATGCCTGGATAGTATTGATCGGTACTAGCCCTCGATGACCTGAGTTTGATACAGGCTCAGTTTGAGATTCTTTTTAATATGAGTTGGAACTTCTAAGATAGAGCGATCGGATTTGCGACCCTCCCCATCGTCAGCTTGCTCTATATGAGAAGGCCTTCCAGCAGCACTTAGACTTTTCCTCCTTCTGTTCATTGTTTCAGCTTTTCAATTTTTTTGGACATGTCGTTGAGTTCAATGGTTCGAACTCCTAGCACTTTATGTGTGGTTTCCTTGTCACTTATTTCTTGGCCAAGGTCTGTCCAACCCCCCTTTTTCAATCTTTCTTCATCCTTAAGAGGTATCCCTACACTAATAATTGGTGGTATGTCTCCTCTCAAAAGGGGGTTTTATCTTTAATCAAAGGTGCTCCTTCCTATGTTCATGGTTGGAAGGAGCATTTTCTTTTTATTTCTTCTTCTTCGATTAAGGATTGGGGATTTGCTCACTGGGGATGGCCAAGAGAGTCGGTCCTTCAAATTCCATTACTAGAGAAGAAAGATATTCAGCACTTTAAGATCTTGCATGAGTATAAGATTCCACCATTAAAGCAGCTGTTGTCAAAACAAATGCTCTTCAATGTTAGTCTTAGTCTAGCCAACCCCCGAGGTGAGCGTCGGTTTGATAGGTTGATCTTTCTTCTTTATTTTTTTTTTGGATTGATCTGCTTCTGCTTGATGTAGATATGAGGCCCGAGGAGCTCAAAATACTGAAGAAGAATATCATAAGAAAGAGGAAAGCTTTGGCCATTATTAAAGCCCAGAAGAAGCTAAGGCTGTCGAAGTTGGGCAGACAATAGGACCGACCTCCCTTGGATCTCATATGCCCTAGTCGATGTAGTGCTAGCTTCCCCAGCCCAAGCTCATGTTCCAAAGCCTAGGCCTTCGGCTCTTGTCCCTACCCCCTAAGTTGGGGACTCTTGTTAGTCATCCTCCTGAGTTGAACAAGTTAGCTTGGTTTCTACTACCACCCCAATTGACCAAGGATCAAGCACATCTTCGATTCCGCCATCCAATTCTATCCTAGAGAGGGTTGCTTGTGACTTGCTCCAGAGGATCTTCTCTTGGATGGAGGTTAGGGAACAGCTGCCAAGGTCGGAAAGGATGCGCACACACCCCGAGAAGCACAATCCTAACAAGTTCTGCCTCTATCATCGTGACCACGGCCACGACACGGAGTAGTGTATTCAGCTCCGAGACGAGATCGAGGAGCTCATCAGATGAGGTCGGCTCGACAGATTCATTCGACACTGATCTGAAGGTAGGGAAGACCGACCTAGGGCCCTGCCGCAATCGAAGCCGCCAAGGAGAGAGGAGCAGTCTGAAGATCGGCCTCCGATTGGGATCATTAACTCCATCTCAGGAGGACCCCGACGGGGAGCAGACTTTTCACGGTTATAGGATTCGAAAAATCTGCGAATGTATTACCAATAGCTTTGCCTTAAATAAAAAATTTATATTTACATATTTATCCTTTTAGCATGAGCTTATAACGACAGAAAGTAACTCCCTCATTCAGTCGAAATTAAGCGTGTTAGGAATAGGAGGAAAACCTCATCCTAACATGAACAAAGTTGAAGGCCCGGTTACTTAAAGATCGGATGGGAGGAGAGGCCCTCGCAACGGCCCTTATGTGCCCCCACAGCCTTGTTAGGAACAGGAGGAGAACCTCATCCTAACATGAGCAAAGTCGAAGGCCCGGTTACTTAAAAATCGGATGGAGGGAGAGGCCCTCGCACACAGCCCTTATGTGCCCCCACAGTCTTGTTAGGAACAGGAGGAGAACCTTGTCCTAACATGAGCAAAGTCGAAGGTCGGTTACTTAAAGATCGGACGGAGAGAGAGGCTCTCGCAACGGCCCTTATGTGCCCCCACAGTCTTGTTAGGAACAGGAGGAGAACCTCATCCTAACATGAGCAAAGTCGAAGGCCTGGTTACTTAAAAATCGGATGGGGGAGAGGCCCGCGCAACGGCCCTTATGTGCCCCCACAGTCTTGTTAGGAACAGGAGAAGAACCTCATCCTAACATGAGCAAAATCGAAGGCCTGGTTACTTAAAGACCGGATGGGGGGAGCGGCCCTTACGTGCCCCCACAGCCCTGTTAGGAACAGAAGGAGAACCTCATCCTAACATGAGCTGAAATTGACTATCGGGAATAAGAGGAGAATCTCGTCCTGACGCAAACAAAGACCCAGTCGATCAAGATCGGATGAGGAGAAAGGCCTCCTCAATGGCTCCTCTATGCTCTCACGACCCCGTTAAGAGCAGAGGGAAAACCCTCACTCGAATACAAAAAAAAAAGAAAGGGGGAGATGAAAAGGGAAAGCGATGAACTACACCAGCGATAAGTGAAAAATAAAACTACATCAAAGACATAAGGGACCTCGTCTCAATGAGGAAGGATACTCCTATCAAAAAACCCTCAGTCACTAAAAGGAAACTCGACATAAGTCGAGGAGAAATCGACTTTCTCAAAGTAACGAGAAGTTCGGATCTCCAAGCTCGAGCACCGGGAGGAAGCGTCAAACTCAAATGACCTCGAAAAGACCTACGGTCACGAACAAAAAAAGTAAATCAACATGGCGACGATCGAAAATCTTCAAACAACGATGGCGTCGAACAAGATAAAAGATAAAAGAAGTTCGGTAAATGACAACTCAATACCAGAAATGAACGAGGTAATAGAATTTTTTTTTTATTTCATTAGTGAAGTACACATTACAAAACCTTGAAGTCCAAAAAGAGAAACGACAAGAAAAGAAAAAGAATATATGGAAGGATGAAAGACAAAAAAAAAGAAGAAAGGAGCTCTAAGGAAGCCCAGCTTCTTCCGACTTCGAGCTCTCGATTTCAGTCCTTATTAGGGATTGCCTTAAGTTTTCGACTTCTTCTTTTAGTTCCATCTTTCTCAGCAGCAAATCCTGGTACATCTGGTGGAACTACCGACTCTCGCCCTCCGACTCTCGAAGCCTCTTCCTCAGGACCTTAGACTCTGCCTCGGCATCTTTGATCGCCTGCTGCTCGTGGACCAGCTGAATCTTCAGCCGCTGCAGTTCAGCCTCCTCCCGCCCAAAGGCCACAGACAGTTCTGCCATGGTCCCACTCAAGGAGCGGACATCGTCGGAGCCTTATGCAGAGGCAAGCTGGACTCTCTCAGACAACTACCTTCGAAGGCGGGCAACTTCATCGGTCACCGTCTGGAGCTTCCTTCGGTAGTCCTCTACTTGCCCGCTCCAGCCGACTCAGTAGGCGTTGTAGTTCGCCTCAGCATCTTGCAGCTGCTTTTGAAGGTCAAAGAACATCTTCGACCAGTCTCGATCGTGGTCGGCTTGGGTTGTGAGCCAGGATGAGCTCCCTTCCAACTGGCCGATCTTCTCCCGTGCGGCAGCCAGCTTGACTTCAAGGGAGCTGATCTTGAAAGCCTAAGTCCAAGATTGGTCGCTGGCACATTTTCGGAGTTCCTCAAACTCCATCACGAAGTCGGCCTTCCTCCGGGTGTATTCCATGAGACCCTTTCTGTGGAGGTCCTGAAAGCGAATAGCCTCTACAGTGACTTCCGAATGGCTCTTCCTCAGCCGATGAAGTTCATCTTCTAGCTTCTTAGATTTCTTCGTCAACTGACGAACTTTCCTTCTGAGGTCTCGGATCATCGACTTCAGAGGAATCCCTTGTGGCAGGGGAAGAGCTTCAGCAGGACACTGTCGTTGGGAGACAAAAGCGCCACGACTCAAATTAGTACAAGAAGATAAAAGAGAAGGAAAAGAATGCAGAAGAAAAAAAAAAGGGGGAGCAACTTCGGCCATGAGAATTTCTCTATACTTTCTTCATTCGAAACCCGAACTCGGAAGTAGGGAGACTGGTGTTGGGTATAAAATACCCTCCGACCGAAGCTTATAAAAGACCGACCCTTCCAGGACTTTTTCGACTTCCGACCTTGTGTGGCGTCTCTCTGAACCCCCTCGACTGTCCGGACTTCTCCGACAATGAGCTTCTCCATTCATCTACCGGGCCGCTCCAAGGCTCTCTGGGCCTCACTATCAGCCGACCTTCTACAGTGATCAACTATTCTCTGAATTTCTTCCGGACTTCTTCCGACCGCGGACGACCCTACTCTGAACTTCTTTCAGACTTCGTCAATATCCGAGTTTCTCCAACAACGAGATTTCTACAGTAATCAAACTCCATCCAAGTTTCTACGATGGTCGACCGTCTTCCGGATTCCAATCGAGCTCCTGTAAGAGCCGAACTCCTACTGCATGCGGTCTACTCTAGATATCTACTATAAGCGAATTCTATTCGAGCCTCTACTGTAAACGAATTTTTTTCAAACTTCTATTATAGGCAGACTTCAGCCGAGCTCCTATAGTGGACGGATCTCAGACGAGCTTTTACGATGGGATAAGATCCACCGATCAGGTCACTACTTCGAGCTCCTACGACAACCGATCTTCGACCGAGCTTCTACAATAAGTGGTCTCCTTTCAGCCTTCTACAAGATCTAGGCTCCGTCCGAACTTCCATAGCGGATGGATATCGGACGAGATTCTACAATGAATGGGCTCCAGCAGTTGGATTTCTACAACGATCGATCACCTCCGGTGTCTGTCGAACCTCCCCAGCCATCAGCCTTCAATAGCATCAGTCAGACTTCCACAACGCCATCCAGACTTCCACAGGATCCCCAGACTCCTCCAACGGATGAACCTCCCCAACGCCATCCGAAGTCCACCACCGACCGACCCTCCGCCAGATTCTTCATGAAATCGGACTTCTCCGATGGATAATCTTCAGACGAGCTTCCACATCAGGCAAATCCCAGACGAACTTCTCTAGTAATCGGACTTCTACCGAACTTCACTAACAGAAAGTCTCCATCCGAGCTTCTACAGTAGATGACTCCTACCTGTAGCATCAGCGCTCGAGGCATCCGACAACAGTAGACTCGTCAGCAACTTCGAAAACATCCGAGCTTCTCCTAGATCGACGGGATAAAGAGCCATTCTGCTCCATCAGACATCCTAGCCGAGCTCCAGCCGACAGATTCGAACTCTCTGACAAGTCACGACAATGGCCACTACCCTACTCCACTCTCTACAACGGATTCCACGTGGCTCTATCACTCTCTGGCAAGTCGCAACAATGGACATCAATCCACTCTCCGTAACAAACTTCACGTGGCCTTGAACGACCTCTGATGCCACTACTCTCCGTAACAAACTCTGTGCGGCTCTGAACAGCCCACTACCAGGCGGTTACAGACGTCGCTGTCAATCAGTTACGCTCTCCGTCTATAAAAAGGGACTCCCAGATACGTTCTTCTCTAAGCTCAAAATTCTATCTCGAAACTCTGCTAAAATTCTCACTCGAGTACTCCATTTCTATTGAGACAGAGTACTGACTTGAACGTCGGAGGATCTTGCCGAAGCACCTCTAACTCCGGTTTAGACTTCCCTTGCAGGTCTCGGCAGCGGCCGCGGTCATCTCAACTCCAGCAACTCCGACTTCGGTAGAATTCTACACCAACAGATTTATTTAAGCATTCTTATAGTTTCGATCATTTGATTCATTTTGAACAACTATTCATACTTCCCATGTTTTAATTATATCATCAATTTTTGATAATTAATTGATATCAAGAAGTAATTTTTGATCTCAAAAGAGAATTTATACTTTATTCTGATTCATTGATATCAAAAAATAAATTTAAAAAATGCTCTTCTTGAATCTTTTGGAATTGATATCAAATAAATATTTCAAGCAAGCTATCATTTCTCTTTAAAGCTAAATATTTTTAAAAAAATAGTTATAATTAATTAGTATCAGACAGCTTACTATTTATCTTGTATTTTATTGATTTATTTTTTGACAAAAAAGAGAAGAATGTCTTTATCTGAATCTGATTTTGTATAATTATATTTTTGATATGATGTTATTTGAGACAAACTTAAAAATTTCATACATTGTCTGAACTTAACTACTTGATATTTTTTAAGAAAAGAAAAAGGTGATTCTTTTAAAGAATAACTAAAAATCTCTTTATGATTTGCTTTGAATGTTCTATTGGTATTAATCCATATTTGAAACATATTTTTATATTTTGTTATGATCAAAAAAATCTTTAAATTTTAAACTTGCTCTTTAAATCTCTAATTGGTATCAAGAAAAAGATTCAAGAAATTTACTGTTTGAACTGATTTTTAAAATAATTGGTACCAAAAATCGATATAAAGCAAATTATTTTTACAATTGGTATCAAACAACCTATCTCTTAAAAAAAGGAGAAAGATTATTTTATCCCAAGCATATTTTGCTCTAATACCACATTTTGCTCTGTTACATTCAAAAAATTTAATTGACAAATAATTATTAAGAAAAGAAAGAGACGAGTTTCCAAATATATCTAATGCTTAGCTTTGATATTCTAAATTTTTTATTCTAAAGTGCTTTATCCTTCTTGAATCTTTGAAGCTTAAAGCAATCTTATAATTAAATTTGAGAATCTATTTAATGCATCAACTTTATTCAAAAAGAAAGAGACGTGCCTTTTAAATCTATATTGATCAAAAGAAGAAAGAAATTCAATCTACAATAAATTTTTAAAAAGATAAAAGTTTTAAAAAGGGGGAGAAATTTTAAAATCTGAATTTGAAAGTTGAATCTAAGATTTGAAAATGAACTTGAATCAAATTCTAAATATTGAATGTATGTTTATCTGAGTTTTAACTTGATTTTGATGATTCATTTTAAAATCCTTTCCTTATGGTTTTTGATATTGTCAAAAGGGGAAGGAGTTGTATAGAGTATATGCTTGAAATGCTTGAAATGCTTGAGTTGTTTCATCATGCATCAAATGCTCATTTATTTGAATTGAGATAGTCATTTGAAATGAGTATATGTTGAAATGTGTATTGATTCTTGAAACTGAACTTAAGATAAATTGAAGAAAATTGAAGCATTCATGAAATATGTGCCTACGAGTGCTTAATTATTTACTTCATGATTCATATTGATAAATTAATTAAAACATATTATGTTTATTATTTGTGTATATACTCAAAGTTTTGTCGTCATCAAGAAGGGAGAGATTGTTCACTCCATGAATGATTTTGATGATTATTAAACTTTGAGTAATTATGAGTTTAATCATGTATTTCAAGGATGAATGTAGAATTTTTCAGATGTTTAAATTAAAAAATTCATCCATGAAAAAGATTTTCTCAAAAGAAGTTAAGTCAAGAAGTTAAGGATAGTTTTTCAATTATCTGACTTAGTAGAGTTGACCCCAGGAGGCTAGGAGCCGAGCCTTGAACAAAAACAAGCTACAAATAAAAGAAAAATCAAATTTAGGAAGTTCAGAAGTCGACCCTAAGGAAGAGAAGTTGGCTTTAGCATGCTTGAGTGGACTAGCATACGTTCGAATCAACTCATGAATAGTAAGAGTCGACTGAATAGTAAGAGTCGACTCTCTCAGAGAAGATAAAGTACTATATTTTTAGGATCCTAGCTTAGGTTGACCCCTGAAGCTTGAGTCGACTCTAAGATAGCCCGGATTGACCTCTAAGGAATTCGAGTCGATCCTTGGCATGAGACTGTACTAACGGTTAGTTTTTATATACTTTTTCAATAGCTAGTTTTTCACTTCAACAGCTACTCCAAGATTTCTAACGGCCAAAATTTATACTCCAGTAACTTCCAAACCTTTTAAGAGCTAGAGAATCATTTAGAAAGTAAGAAGAAAGGGATTAAAAGAAAGAAACACTCAAATTTATGAAAGCTTCATTGAATACCCTTGAGGAAGAGAAAAGAGAGGGATTTGTACATAGAATTTAGAGAACTTTTAAGAGTAATCATCTTCATCATCTTCCACATTCTCTCAAGCGTTGAAAAGAGAAGTTGAAGCATCATTTGAGCAATCCAATAATAACTTCTTCAGACTTCAAAAGAGTTTATTTTTTTTATTTTATTTTATGCTAAAATTTTAATATCTTGTATCTTATTTTCTTTTCAAGTTTCTTTGGAGGAAAGAAATATGGGATTAGGCCCATTCAAGCCCAAAATTGAATGTTATAGATTTTGATTGATGATCCCATAAAATCAATTGGATTGATTATGAATCTAAAAAATAATCGACGTATGATTTTGGTTGGTAATCTTAAAAAATTAACTGAATTTGTTTATGATCTCGAATAAAACAAAAATGACGTAATTGGCCGGATTATACTAGAATTCTCAAGGAGAGCTTGGAGAGTGGACAGGTATGGGGTTGCACTGAACTACTATATATTGTTTTGTGTTTGTGCTGTACCTTTCTTTTTAGCTTTACTTACTGACTTTACAATTTCTCTCAATTCTTGTATCGCTTCTTTAGTATCTTAATTCTGCAACTACATATATCATAAAGCATGATCACTTAAATTGGTTAATTTGAAGCACATTCTTGTTTATATTCAGATTTAGCTAAAATTTTTTAGAGAATCCAATTCACCTTTCCTCTTGAGTTGTTATCTTTCTAGACAATAATATTACAGTTTTCACCAATTCGATAAGGATGGCCCATTTGGAGATCGCCAATGTGCACAAGAAGTACAAAGAGATGGACTCGCCATGATGATGGGCGCCGATCGACAATAAAGGCATCCGAGGCTAAAGCCAAGCATCTTAAAGAGGCACTACAGAAGGCTGAGGCACTATGGGAGGAGGTTGTGGCATCCAAGGTCAGGGCTGAGGTTGAGCTGGCCTTGAAAAGAAGTGGCACTGGGCAACACAGGTGAAGGTTGCTGAGGTAGAGAAGAAGATGGAGAAGGTGGAGGGCCAAATCATGGAGGTGGATTGTTTGGTAGTGGAGGCTTTCCATGCATCAGAGGAATTTACTGTCGAGTAGGTCAAATTTGACGAGAAAGCCTTCATCACCAGACCAAAATTTGCCACCAGAAGATATCAGCTCGCTTTCCTAAATTAGATCATTTTTTTTGGATGAGGAAGAAGAGGCTTACGATGATCAACCCCCATCAGAACTTACGGCTATTGAAGAATAGTTGCAGCCAGAGGTCGTGGCCATTGACGCGCAACCATAGCTTGAGCTTGTGGTCATCGAAGAGCCACCTTCATCGATGCCAGCACCTATCAAGGAGACTGATTAGGTGGTGACTGTCGCTCTGAGATCCTTGGCCGATCCTCAGTGCAAGGTTGTAGACACCTCAACTTAGGCTTTAGATTCTTGTAGTCTTTTACTTTCTTTTTCCTATTTTATCTATTATGTAAAAAATAAACTTTTTTCTTAATGAAAAGGCTTTTTTACCTCCAAAGCTCCCTCCTGTCTCTTCTGATTTTTGCCACACCTTTGTTTTATCTCTATGCAGTCGAGCCATTGTGGGTTCTGCGGCTGCTTATTTATTCACAGTCACATTGAGTCCCTATAAGAGGCATGGCTCGACCCATCAACATTCAAGTCAAGGTTTATGAGAAAAAGATTCATAAAGCCAAAAAGAGGGCCTCTAGGCCAAACGAAGGGCCTTGAAAAGAGAGAAGTCTTGCACCAAGGCTTTGCAGAAGTGAAGCACTAAGGAAGAATATTAACTAGACTGACAAGATATATGCTTTGAAGAGAACCTGATCAATCGAAGCTTGCGCAATATCGATCAAGATGGCTGAGGAGGTGAAGTGGGGCACTACAAAAGAATTGCATGGTCTAGAAATGAGCTCTTCGTAGCTCGAGGAAGAATTGCCACCTTGGAACACCAAGTAGAATCGACTAAGGCAGTTGAAGAGGGAAGGTGCGGTGCCACAGAGAAGTCACATGGCTTTAAAATGAGCTTCACATGACCAAGAAAAGGATCACTACCCTAGAGCATTCGATTGACAAGGAGAGGTCGGTAGTGGTGGAGCTCACTCGAAAGGTGGTGGTGAGTGAGGCATTAACCATCACTGTCGAAGACAAGAATAAGTAGGCGAAGCCCGAATTGCCACCAGCCAGCTTGAAGTCATGCTCAACATGGTTAAAGCCTCTAATGGCCTATGAGATTGGCTTCAGAAAGTGCAGGGCTTTGGTTAGATGAATCTTTCCTGAAGTCGATGTTGGCCCTCTTGAGGTTCTTTGTTGAGTGAGCTTGGGTGCCCAAGCCGACAATGTCGAAGAGGAGGCACCTTCAATCGAGGATGCACCAGATCCAGCCATCGAAGACCATTCTTAGGCTGAGAATGGTCCCAGCCTGGAGTCTTGATGGTCAACAATATTGATGTATATATGCATATTTGTTTTGTCATCTGTTATCCATAGGGCCAGTATTGTAATTGGTCAACCCAACCTTTAGAATTTAATGAAGCAATCTATTGAAATGTGGTGTTGATACTTACCTATCATATTCTTTTTATGCTATTCGGGTGCCATAGTCTTAGGTAGTAATGTTAATTTGTTTCGAATGCCATTGCTTTCAATGCCCTAGCTCAGGAAAAAAAAGTTCTCCACCCTTGTCGATTTGCAGTTATAAGTAGTTTTTAGATTCATCATTGACTTTTGGACATCTATGGTTTTGACTCAAGTATTTGAGTGTGAGGGCTTCAAGGATTCTTCACGATTAGCCCTCACTTCTCACATGATCAAGGCTTTCTCATTGACTGAGCTCGTTTTAGAAATGAGGGGCCTTCAAGGGTCTTTCAGATTAGCCCTCGCTTCTTGATCGCTGAGGTCTTTGGCCTAGATGACTTGAATTTATGGCATTAAGGACCTTTGTGGTTAGTCCTCGCTTCTCGCACAACCAAAGGCTTTTTCATTGGCTGAGTTCATTTTAGGAATGAGGGGCCTTTGAGGGTCCTTTAGGTAAGGTCTTCAGCCCAGATGGCTTGGATTTGTAAGCTTTGAGGGTTCTTTGTGGTTAGTGATCGCCATTGTGGATGGTCAAAATTAAGTACTAATTTACTACTATGTAGATAGTGCAAATCAGATTCGTATCCACAAAGATCGTGGGCTAAATTACATTCGAATAATAGACTAAAGAAAGATTAATATATTAATTAATTGATTAGAAGATTATGAACAAACAATAGGCAAAGTAAACTAGAGCACTAATAAAGGATTGATTAAGTATTGAAAGAAGTATCTCAGGATTCAACTGATTTATTGTTAGACAGTTAGTACCCTTCTAATATGCAAATATTTAATATGTAACCAACCAAGATATAGCCTATTTGGAGAGAGTATGGCCCGTATCCATTGGATCACGATCTGTCTCTTTGAAGTATAAGCTAGTCAAGATTGTGTACATAAAAGGAATCGTGTTTAGAATAGACTATCTTAAGAGCACGAATCGTATCCTTAGATCACGGCTCGTTCCAAGAGTGATAGGCTATTCTAAACTATGATCTCATGCAAAGTGAATAAAAGACATCCATAGATAAAAAAATAAAATAAGTCTTTTATTACATATAAAGATGAAAGTATAAAAGATAAAGAAATAAAAAATACTGCCGTTACAAGTGTGTTAGTGATTTTTCGAGAAGGTGGAGAACTAGCCGGCCATGGAGCTTCTTCTTGCTGACATCCTAGGATCGAGGAGACACTTGAGCAGTAGTTGGAAGGAGGATGTAAGTGGAGGCTTAGGGTTGATGGAGGAGAGAAAGGAGTGGCCAGCTTGGAGAGAGATGGAGGCATGGAGAGTTGAGAGATGATCCCGAGATGGGGCGGCAAGGGGCTTCTTATTGATTTTTGAGGCCGCCCTAGGTAGGGTTTTGTCTTGCATCCATGCTTCTCAGCTGTTCCTTATTTTCGCATTTGCAACACCGCATCGCGCACACCCGCTTATAGCAGCTTGATGCTCTTGAGACCGGTGTTCAATCACCCGCATGCCAGCAACTCACCCAAGCCCAACACCCATGCATTTAATTTTTGTGGCCCCATCATTTTACATGTATAGTGGGTGGCCCACAATCACATGGTTTCCATTCTATTGATCCTTCAAGGTATAGCAACCAGCCATAGCCAATGCCATGCACCACCTTTTTTAAATACACCATGGGTCCCATAGCTTTTAATGTCATGCCGCATGTCCGATCTAATTTTCCAAAAAAATCTTCTTTTATTCTAATTCTATGTGCATCCCCAGTTCATGCCAACATCCACAACTAGCATCTACGTTCACTCCTCTTCTCAGCTGCACGTTCATGGGTGCCCATCGACGGCACATCCTACTTGATCGTCATACCTCTTGAGTTGGTTGTTTGGTTCACTCGAATATGAGTCAATTTGAATCTAGTTTGGATTGTTTGAGCCCAAATTCCTTATTACCTACTAATAAGACTAGAGAGCATCAAATTTCTATAAAATAATATCAATTATTATAATATTTAGTACCTCTAGTGACTTAACTTAAGTTTTTATCACATTCTCCAACTTAGCTTTTGCTCATCCTTGAATCAGCAATGTGTACCGACTCATTCTTGAATTATAAGTTATCCTAGGTACTCCTAAAGATAGCTGATATCCAGCTAAACTATTAAAAAGATACATTATTGGATTACTAATTCGATCAAGTTATTGGTTGAGTTTAGCCATAAAAAATTTTAAAGATCTTCTTTTATCAACTCTCTACTCTACTCTTTAAGTCTTCTAACTTGATGTGAGCTGGATTTATTATCTTCTTACAATTTAGTCTCCTTATTATCTATTATTATTATTTTTTAAAAAGAGTCTAGTGCAATGTCTTATCCTCTTGAGCCTTCTAGCTGACCCTTGTAGCAAGTTTTCGGCCAAGGACTCTCAAACCGTTAGCTTAAGGCATTAGGTGTAGAACACCCTTTGGACTTGCTGACTCGAGTTCAAAAAAAGCTATGAAGTGAGACTGACTCTATAACAGGTCTCCTGGCATCCTCACCTTTTGATGTGAACCACAATACTTACTTAGGTGAGAGGTCCGGTTACTTAGTGAGACAATGCTAAACCCATTTTTTTTAGAAGTAAGGGAGATTATTGCATATCTCGATCTTTCCACCTATACTATCATGAAGTAGATTCTTCATTGAGATGGGTAGAAAGAGGATTCTGGAATCACTCTAAAATTTGATCTGATCTAAACACTATCATTCATTAGATTTTCTTATTAATTTGCTCCTCAGTATCTCTAAAATTATCTAGATTATTAATCATTCATTGATTAAAGTACCTAATTAATTTCAAATCGAGATAAAATTTGGATACACAAAATTAATTATTTTTGACTATACTTGAAGACTCAATTAAATTAGTTATTCTTCTCTCCAACTTAAATGACATTGTCCTTAATGGAGGAGAGAAATAGAGTGTGATATGTAAAAGAAGAGAAAAGGAAGGAGTTCACTTGCGCTTAATTTGTTCTCGGCTCAGCCTGGGCCTTGAGGATAACAAATGTAGTTCTCCCTCCAACTTAGCTATTATGCTTATTAAGCTTCTACAAAATAAAAAAATAATTGAGTAATTGAACAGACATGCATACGTTGGATTTTCTCCTAACAAGTGCTAAGTTTAAAGTCTTCAGCCAGACTATGCTAAGTCTCAAGGTGGTTCATAAATTGGGTCTACTAGATCCATAGATTCAATTTGTTCCCTGATTTATGTCACAAATTGACATAAAAAGTATCAATTAATATCTAAATTATCTAACTTTATTAAGAAATTGATACTTGTTATTATATTTTGCAGAAGAAGAGATCATCAATAGAAAGAACAAAGAAAGAGGATTCCAACGGCGTAAATTTTATGCAAAACGGAGTTAAATTGACCCAGGAATTGAAGAATGAAGAAAGAAGACTCAATTGGGTCAAACCCGAGTCAAATCAGATCAAAATTGGTCAAAAATCAACTGATTTGGTGATCTGGTTAGCCGCCTGGTCCACAGCAACAGGCGCATGGACCATGGACCCATCGGCGCACCATAAACCCCCTAAAACCTCTTAGTCCCACATCGGAAGTTTTGAAAACCTTATAACCCCAAATGCCTATAAAAAGCCCCCAAAGGCCCTTATTTTATGTATTCTTCCTTGAGATCAAGCTTGTAACCCTAGATAGTGGGGTTTTTAGCTCTCTTTTCAAGCCTCGAGCTTTGAGGTTTTTGTAATAAATTTTTTTATATATATAAAATCTTATTTTTATGCAATTTCATCTCTTTACATTATGCAATTTATTTTTCTTGCAATTAGGATAGTTTAATTTATGCAATTTAATTTTATGCAATTAGGTTAGTTTAAATTATGCAGTTTAAATTTATGCAATTAGGATAGTTTAATTTATGAAATTAGGGTAGTTTATTTTTCTGCATTTAAATTTTGCAAGTAGATTTAGATCATGTCTAGCTAAGCATCCCTTCTAAGGTTTGCGATGAAGCTAGATCATGAGTAGGGATTTTACATAGGGTTCTTTCTTTTTCTTAGGGTTTCTTTTTGTTCCTCTTTTGTCAAGAATTTTTGATGAACTACAGTTGGGTCAGAGTCCCTTCATAGTTCATGCTTGATTCAGTGCATAGGAGGAGAAAACCCTAAGGGATCCTAATTACTACTCCCCTGTAAAGAATCTTGATGGGTTATCGTTGGGCCTTAGTCCCTTCATAATCTATGCTTGGGAAAGACAAGAGGAGTAGTCGTTAGGATCAATAAGAAAAATTCTAGGTAGAATTCCCTAATCTAGATCTAGTGGATTCAAAAACCCTAGATCCTTAGTCTTATTGTCCTTAGCAAACAACTTTCGACTTTCGATTTTTGTTAAAGCTCGCTTGAGCATAGATTTGAAAATCGTTTTTTAAAACCAAGTCTCTGTGGGATCGACCCGTACTCGCTGGTCGTGCTACTCTGCACACCGTGCGCTTGCGGTTTTATTTACAAATTTTAAGATTTGCACATCAAGTTTTTGGCGTCGTTGCCGGGGATCTGGCGTTTTAAATTATTTTCAAATATTTGTTCTTCGTGCGTTATAACTCTCTTTTTTTTTTTTTTCTTTAGGTTTCTATATTTAGTTGGTGATTGCTGGAAAACTCAGGTACGCTTTTAATTTCTCTTTTATTATTTTTAGTTAATTACTTTTGCTTTTAGACCTAATCATTTGAATTTACTTAATCACAAAAAAAAAATATATAAAACAAAACAAAAGACATTTCATAATCGTGAAGTAAAATATCAAAATAAAAAAAAAATTCTAAATTAAAATATTTTACATTCTTGGTCATCTTGTTTATTTGTATTTGCATTTTCATAATTAATCTAAGGGCATCAACCCATTAACAAGATAAGGTGGGGATTTCATTACCCTTCCTTAGCCCAAAAACCATCTCCATCATATTGCATTACCTAGACTTTTAATCTTAAAATCAATTAGACATCAACCTTAAGGAATTCGAGCTCAATAGGACAAGGAACCCTAAGAGTTCTACCAAGTTTGAGTTGTTTGATTAGTTGGTGTCTAGGCAAGTCCCTGAGGGTAGTTTGTTAAATTGGTTCAATTGCTGGCCTGGCCAACTCGTTTGGTGTCTAGAAAGGCAACGATGAGTGAACCTCCCACCTCTTATACTTACCTGGCTAACTAGTTGATCAATCTCCACTTGGAAGGTTTGAAGGGTCATCTTGGAACAGTTAGGAGCTGTCTAGATTTAGGTTAACCCTAGGATAGATTGAGTTTAATTTATTGATTCACTTGTTTGAAAAAAAAAAAAAAAATTTAAAATTTAAATTAATTTGGTTACTTTTCTTTAGATTTAGGACTCCTTAGGATCTTCTCTTTAGAACTTTTTCTCTTTTCTTTCTTTTCCTTATACATAAAAATTTTATAAAAAAAAAAAAAAAATTGTATAAACATCGAGAACCGTACACCTCGTGTGTGGAGAAGAGTGTCGGGTCGTCTAGTTAGAATTGAGTCAATTCCTATTGTTCCAATGGCTGAACCAATCCAACCCATGACCCTTAAGGATTTGTGTTATCCAGTTGGCTCCATCCAACCATCTTGTATCAGGTTGCCACAACCCACAGCTAACAATTTTGAAATCAAACCTCAAATCATAAATATGCTTCCAAAATTCACAGGATTAGAAGATGCTTATATATTTATTAGAGAATTTGAGGAGGTATGTGCAACCATGAAACTGCAATTAACAGAGGATGAGGTCAAACTTAGATTAATCAACTTTGCCCTTAAGGACAATGCTAAGAAGTGGCTTTATAGTCTGCCAAACTATTCTGTCACTACTTGGGAGGGCTTTGTGAGAACATTTTTAAAAAAATATTTCCCCCATCATAAAACAGCTAGGATTAGGAATGAAATAAATCAATTTTACCAACTAGCTGGTGAATCATTTTGGAAGTACTTTGATCGTTTCAAGAATCTTTTGACCCAATGCCCACACCATGGAATAGAAACTTGGAGACTATGCCAGATCATCTATGAGGGGTTAGATTCAAACTCAAGAACCATGCTAGAGTCCATGTGCCAAGGCCAATTTATGGACAAAGAAACTACTGAAGCTTGGCAATTCTTAGAAGACCTAGCCGAGAAAAATTTACAGTGGGAAACAACTAGGGAACCTGATAAAGCTACACCTTCAAGAGGAGGAATGCATCAAATTCAACCAACCCTAGCATCAGAGGCCAAGATTGCAACCTTAACACGTAGATTGGAAGCCTTAGAATTACAGAGACCAGCCAATGTAAATCAAATATCTGCACCCATGTGTAAAGGGTGCAATGCACCAGACCATGTCTTAGAAGAATGTTCCTACTCGAATGAGTGTGCACAGGTGAATGCCACCTATCAAGGACCATTGAACAATCCTTATGCACCCACATATAACCCAGGTTGGAGGAATCACCCGAATTTCTCATGGTCCCAGAATCCTAATGTAGGTAATCCAAATTTCAATCAGCAAAATCTAAGGTCCAACCCAGTGATGAACAACCCGCCAGGCTTCCATGATAATGACAAAAAAATTACCTCTTTAGAGAAAAGCCTAGAAGCCATGATGAAAACACATACCAGCTTTATGCAAACTACGGGTCAACTCATAAATAATAACACCCAAGCTATAGCCCGTCTGGAAATGCAAGTAAGTCAGCTGGCTTCGACCATTAGTGAACGAGAACATGGTAGGTTACCTAGCCAACATGAGCCAAATCCTAGGAACCAAAATGGTCCACGACCCCAACAAGGAAACCAAGTTAATGGTATAAATGCCATTCATACCTTAAGATCAGGAAAACAAATAGACAATAAGGTAGTTGCACTTGATGATATAGATGACTCATCTGCCGAGTCACCTTCTAAAACTACTACCTTTCAACCTCAAGCACCAGAAACTGAAAATTCACCTAGTCCAGTACTTAAAAGTCCTAGAGCTCCTTTTCCAAACAGACTGAAATCCAATAAATCTGAACATTTAGACAAAATTTTAGAGGTATTTAAACAAGTCCAAGTTAATATTCCTCTTTTAGATATAATCCATCAGGTTCCAACTTATGCCAAATTTTTAAAAGATCTCTGCACTAGGAAAAGGACCACTAATGTACCAAAGAAAGCATTTTTGGCTGCAAGTGTCAGTTCATACCTATCTAGCCATGTGCCAATTAAATATAAGGACCCTAGAGCTCCAACAATTTCTTGTGTTATTGGAGAAACCAATATAAAAAAGGCCTTGCTAGATCTAGGAGCTAGTGTGAATATCCTTCCATATTCGGTGTATGAACAACTAGGATTAGAAAAACTTCAACCTACTGGGATCACATTACAGTTAGCCGATAGATCTCTCAGGATCCCTAAGGGAATGGTCGAGGATGTTCTGATAAAGGTTGAAAATTTTATTTTTCCTGTAGATTTTATTGTTTTAGAGACTGAGCCAGTTGCGAATCCTAAAGGACATATACCTGTCATTTTAGGAAGACCATTCTTAGCTACGGCCAATGCTGAAATCAATTGTCGAAATGGTCTAATGAAGTTATCCTTTGGGAATATGACCATTGAGCTTAATATTTTTAACTTAGAACAGGAATCCTCTTCTCATGCTGATGTCAATGTAGTCCAAGATGGTATTTATGAATCCATTGACATTAGTGATGATGAAGTCGACCTAGAGTCTAACCCCTGGTTAATCCATGAGTCTGAGGATGTCAATGAAATACTTAAAGAAAATCAGATTAATCAGGAATCGACACTTCCTACTGAACCAATCATTGAGATGGTGAACTCATCACCTAAACCATCGATAGAGGAAGCACCCATTTTAGAACTGAAGCCCCTCCCAGAACATCTCAAGTATGCATATCTAGGACCCAAAGAAACTTTGCCTGTAATTATTGCATCAGACCTAGATCCCAAGCAAGAGGAGGAGTTATTGTCAGTTCTAAAAGCAAATCAAGAGGCAATAGGTTGGACCATAGCAGATATCAAAGGAATAAGCCCTTCTATAGTTCAACATAGAATATACTTAGAGGAAGAGGCTAAACCAACAAGAGAAGCCCAAAGAAGGCTTAATCCAGTTATGAAGGATGTAGTTAAAAAGGAGATTCTGAAACTCCTAGATAGTGAAATAATTTATCCTATTTCTGATAGCTCTTGGGTAAGCCCAGTTCAAGTAGTACCCAAGAAATCTGGGGTAACAGTGGTCCAAAATGATGCAAACGAACTTATCCCAACTAGGACCCAAACGGGATGGAGGGTCTGTATAGACTATAGAAAGTTGAATGCTGCGACAAGGAAAGATCACTTTCCTTTGCCATTTATTGATCAAATGTTGGAAAGACTAGCCGGACAAGAGTTTTACTGTTTTCTTGATGGATACTCCGGTTACAACCTGATCTCCATAGCCGCTGAAGATCAAGAAAAGACTACATTCACCTGTCCATTTGGTACTTTTGCCTATAGACGAATGCCCTTTGGACTATGCAATGCACCGGCAACCTTTCAGAGATGCATGATCAGCATATTTTCAGATATGATAGAACGATTTCTAGAAATTTTTATGGATGACTTTTCTATTTTTGGTCTAACCTTCTCCGAGTGTCTGAATCACCTGCAATTAGTTCTAGAACGATGTAAGGAGAAGCACCTAGTTCTCAACTGGGAAAAATGTCAGTTTATGGTCAAACAGGGAATAGTTCTTGGCCATGTCATTTCTAAAAAGGGGATTGAAGTGGACAAGGCCAAAATAGATCTAATTGCAAGTCTTCCACCACCTAAATCTGTGAAAGAAATACGTTCATTTTTAGGTCATGCTGGATTCTATAGAAGGTTTATTGCCAACTTTAGCAAAGTAGCACGTCCATTGACTAATCTTTTGGCAAAGGATACTAAATTTGAATTTACTCATGAGTGCTTGGAATCCTTTGAATTTCTAAAAAATGCACTTGTATCAGCTCCAATCATTCATCCTCCTGTCTGGTCTGAACCATTTGAATTAATGTGTGATGCGTCCGATCATGTTGTGGGCGCAATCTTAGGTCAACGAATAAATAAGCTGCCTAGAGTGATATATTATGCAAGTAAAACCTTAAATGATGCGCAGCTTAACTACACCACAACTGAGAAGGAGTTCCTTGCCGTTATCTTTGCTTTAGAAAAATTTAGATCTTATTTGGTTGGGACCCACACCATTGTTTACACCGATCACTCAGCCATTAGACATCTCCTAGCAAAGAAGGATGCCAAGGCACGTTTAATCAGATGGATTTTGCTCCTTCAAGAATTTGACCTAGAAATTAGGGACAAGAAAGGCACTGAGAACGTTGTAGCAGATCATTTGTCCCGAATTCCAGTTGCACCATCTAGTGAACCACCCATCAATGAATCTTTCCCAGATGAGCAACTCATGTCTTTGTCTACTGAACCTTGGTTTGCTGATATTGTAAATTATTTAGCCATAGGCAAGATACCTTCTCATTGGACTAAGCAGGATAAATATAAATTCTTTGCCCAAGTGAAGTATTTCATTTGGGATGATCCTTATCTTTTTAAACAATGTCCTGATCAAATTATTAGAAGGTGTATCCCAGATAACGAAGTCATGAATATTTTATCTTTTTGTCATGATCAAGCATGTGGGGGTCACTTCGCGTCTAAGAAAACTGCTGCTAAGGTTCTCCAATGTGGTTTTTATTGGCCCAATTTGTTTAAGGATGCTCACGAATATTGTAAAAATTGTGCTCAATGTCAGAAAATGGGCCGAATCACCAAGCGACACATGATGCCACTCAACCCAATCTTGGTAGTTGAAGTTTTTGATGTTTGGGGGATCGATTTCATGGGACCATTTCCAAATTCCTTTGGAAATGAATATATTCTAGTAGCAGTTGATTATGTTTCAAAATGGGTAGAAGCAATTGCATGTAGAACACCCGATAGCAAAATGGTCATTAAGTTTCTTAAAGAAAATATTCTCTCCCGTTTCGGTATTCCTAGGGCAATCATTAGTGATCGGGGAACCCATTTTTGTAACCGACCTTTTGCAACATTGATGAAAAAGTATAATGTCACCCACAAATTGGCCACACCATATCATCCTCAAACTAGTGGGCAAGTTGAAGTGTCAAACCGACAAATCAAACAGATCCTGGAAAAAACTGTTAATGCCAATAGAAAGGATTGGTCTTTAAAATTAATTGATGCACTTTGGGCATACCGAACTGCTTTCAAGACCAATCTAGGAATGTCTCCTTATAGGATTGTGTTTGGTAAACCATGTCACTTGCCTATTGAGATAGAACACAAAGCCATGTGGGCCATCAAACAACTAAATACAAATTTGAACGATGCTGGAAACCATAGGAAGCTTCAATTGAATGAATTAGAAGAACTTAGAAATGAAGCCTATGAAAATGCAAGGATATACAAGGAACGAACCAAAGCATTTCATGATCAATCAATTATAAGAAAAACTTTCAATATCGGACAAAAGGTGCTCTTATATAACTCTAGATTACATCTGTTTCCAGGAAAGCTTAGGTCTAGATGGACAGGACCATTTTTAGTAAAGGAAGTTTTTTCACACGGGGCTGTTGAGATTGAAAACCCAAGTAGTGGTGTTATCTTTAAAGTTAATGGTCAACGATTAAAACCATTCTTGGAATTACCTGTCAAGACTGTTGAAGATGCCATGGTTCTTTATGAACCAACTTATTCTGATTAAGTTGCTTCGAGGTTTGGTCTGGCTGAAGACATAAAACTTAGCGCTTCTGGGAGGCAACCCAGCTTATTTAATTTCTAATGCTTTCTTTGTTTTCAGTTTGCTTAGGACAAATAAATTAGATAAACTCCATTGGGGACAATGTCGGTCAAGTTGAGGGGAGAGCTTGAACAAAATCAGGTGTTATCATTTTCTTTTCCTTCCACTATGAGTTATTTCTTGCATTTAATATATTATGTAAAAAAAAAAATAATAATAATAATAAAAATATATATATATATATATGAAATAAATTAATCTATAAAAGAAATAAGAGTAAGTTAGAAAGTATTTGCTAATGTAGTGAGTCACGGAGAAGATTAGCTGGTTAGACTCTTGGTGGCTTAGGTCATTTAAAGACTATTAGCACTTCCAATTGCACATGCACACTAACAAGGTAAAGTAGGTGTTAATTGTAAGGCCAATTAAGGATTTGAGTATTATTTAAATTAGATAATTTTCTCTACACCCCAATTGAAGAAATTTGAATTTAAGGAAAGAGCTACCTGCCTGAAATAAAATGCAAAACACAGAGTAAATGTGCATTGCCCTAAGCCTAGTAACCGGGTCTCTTCACCTAAGTCAAGTGTTGAGATTCGCGTCAAACGGTGGTGGGAAGGCCAGGATGCTCAGCAAAAAAAAAAAAAAAAAAAAAAAAAAAAAAAAAAAAAACAGTGTGAAAGCTACCTTAGTTCTTTGTTTAATCTGGGGTGTATAAAAAATTAATCGAACTAAGTTATGAAAAATGATACAATTGGCCTGTACAAGTTAATACTGAAATACTAAGTTAGTTATCACTCACACAAGTGCTATAAAACTTTAAGTGTACTCTAAGAAAGCTTCTAAATAGACTGACTACTGATTCTAATTCGAAGCTCATTACTTAGTAATACTAGAAAACTTCTTGAATTTTGATCTTAAATTAATTTGCAAAGGAAGGATCTTTTTGGAATATGATCTTATTTTGGTACATTGCTAAGGGACTAGCAATGATTAAGTTGGGGGGTGTGATTTATGTCACAAATTGACATAAAAAGTATCAATTAATATCTAAATTATCTAACTTTATTAAGAAATTGATACTTGTTATTATATTTTGCAGAAGAAGAGATCATCAATAGAAAGAACAAGGAAAGAGGATTCCAACGGCGTAAATTTTATGCAAAACGGAGTTAAATTGACCCAGGAATTGAAGAATGAAGAAAGAAGACTCAATTGGATCAAACCCGAGTCAAATCAGATCAAAATTGATCAAAAATCAACTGATTTGGTGATCTGGTTAGCCGCCTGGTCCACAGCAACAGGCGCATGGACCATGGACCCATCGGCGCACCATAAACCCCCTAAAACCTCTTAGTCCCACATCGGAAGTTTTGAAAACCTTATAACCCCCAAATGCCTATAAAAAGCCCCCAAAGGCCCTTATTTTATGTATTCTTCCTTGAGATCAAGCTTGTAACCCTAGATAGTGGGGTTTTTAGCTCTCTTTTCAAGCCTCGAGCTTTGAGGTTTTTGTAATAAATTTTTTTATATATATAAAATCTTATTTTTATGCAATTTCATCTCTTTACATTATGCAATTTATTTTTCTTGCAATTAGGATAGTTTAATTTATGCAATTTAATTTTATGCAATTAGGTTAGTTTAAATTATGCAGTTTAAATTTATGCAATTAGGATAGTTTAATTTATGAAATTAGGGTAGTTTATTTTTCTGCATTTAAATTTTGCAAGTAGATTTAGATCATGTCTAGCTAAGCATCCCTTCTAAGGTTTGCGATGAAGCTAGATCATGAGTAGGGATTTTACATAGGGTTCTTTCTTTTTCTTAGGGTTTCTTTTTCTTCCTCTTTTGCCAAGAATTTTTGATGAACTACAGTTGGGTCAGAGTCCCTTCATAGTTCATGCTTGATTCAGTGCATAGGAGGAGAAAACCCTAAGGGATCCTAGTTACTACTCCCCTGTAAAGAATCTTGATGGGTTATCGTTGGGCCTTAGTCCCTTCATAATCTATGCTTGAGAAAGACAAGAGGAGTAGTCATTAGGATCAATAAGAAAAATTCTAGGTAGAATTTCCTAATCTAGATCTAGTGGATTCAAAAACCCTAGATCCTTAGTCTTATTGTCCTTAGCAAACAACTTTCGACTTTCGATTTTTGTTAAAGCTCGCTTGAGCATAGATTTGAAAATCGTTTTTTAAAACCAAGTCTCTGTGGGATCGACCCATACTCGCTGGTCGTGCTACTCTGCACACCGTGCGCTTGCAGTTTTATTTACAAATTTTAAGATTTGCACATCATTCCCCATCATTGATTCCCTCCACATAGGGCTTTAGTCATTGGCTGTTCACGTTAAAAGTATTCTCCTATTTCGGATCTCTGAGTTCTATGGCTATATGGGAAAATAATTGGGTCACGATGAAAGGTCCATCCCAGCATGAGCGAAGTTTTTCAAGAAAAAAATACAATCTAGAATTGAAGAGCCACACTTTCTGATTGGACTCGAATATTTTTCGTGCAATAAATTTATCGTGGTATGTTTTAGTTGGAGCCTTATAAATTCTAACCCTCTTATACACTTTATTATGTAGCTCTTCTAGTTTATTCAGTTGAAGTCTCCTATTGGAACCCACATTTTTTATATACGGTAGGCCCATAGTGCATCATCTAAGCATGCTGACCAATCCTTTCCATTAAGCCTAATCATTTTCTCAAGAATATGTTTGATCTTCCTATTAAAGATCTCTACTTGGCCACTTGTCTGGGGTGATAGGGTGTGGCAACTTTATAGATTATTCCATATTTTTTCATTAAGCTTTCAAAGTACCTAATCATGAAGTGTGCACCCTCATCTCTAATTATGGCTCTTAGGCACCCGAACTAACTAAAGATATTATGCTAAATGAACTTGATCATGACTTTGTGATCATTGGTTCGGATTGTTATGATCTCTATCCATTTTGACACATAGTCCACTGTGATCAAAATGTACTCAAATCTGAATGAGAAAGAATGGATCTTTTGAAGTCAATCCCCCATACATCAAAATTTTCTACTACGAGAATAGGAGACAGGGGCATCATATCTTTTTGAGAAATATTCTCCATTTGTTGACAATGTAGGCAATCATGGCTGAATTCATATGCATTTTTAAATATTGTCGGCTAGTAAAATCCACTCTGCAGCACTTTTGCTATAGTTTTTCTTCTACTAAAATGTCCCTCATAGGCTGGCGAGTGGCAAAAGATAAGAATACTTTGGACTTCGCACTTGAAAAAACAACATCAGATCAGTTGGTCCAGGCAACACTTGAACAACTCTGGTTCTTTTTAGAAATAATATTTTACTTAGGAGAAGAATTTATTTTTCTCTTGTTGAGTCTAGTGAGACGGGACCTATCCCACTGCCAAGTAATTGACTATATGAGCAAACCAAGGAAGACCGATGGAAGAGATCGGGAAGAGTTGTTCATCTGGGAACCTATCTCTAATTGTCTCATTGCTATGCTCTACTAGGATCTTAGAGATGTGATCTGCTACCACATTTTCGAAACTTTTTTTATCTAAAATTTTTAAATTGAATTTCTGTAATAGAAGGACCCATCTAATTAGTCTAGATTTTATATCCTTTTTGGATAGCAGATATTTCAGTACTACGTGATCAGAGTATACTAGGATCTTGGAGCCCAAAAAGTATGATCTAAATTTATCTAGGACAAACACAACTGTGAGCAACTCTTTCTCAGTCATAATGTAATTCAATTGAGCATCCGAGAGAGTTTTGCTTGCATAATAGATTACATATAGTTTTTTATTAGTCCTTTGCCCTAGGACTGCCCCTATGGCATAATCAGAAGCATCACACATAATTTCAAATGGTAGGGTCTAATTCAGGGGTTTTATAATTGGTGCAGTGGTCAAGGCAGTTCTAAGTGTATTATAGGTGGTGAGGTAATCTTCATCAAAGTCAAAAGAATTTTTCTTAGCAAGCAAGTTGCACAAAGGGCGCAAGATTTTGCTAAAGTCCTTAATGAAGCACCTATAGAAACCAACGTGGCCTAGGAATGATCGCACTTGTCTATCCGAGATTGGGGGAGGCAGTTTCATGATCACTTTAGCCTTTGCTTTATCTACCTCGATCTCTTGCTCGGATACAATATGTCTGAGTATGATTTTTTCACGAACCATAAAATGGCTCTTCTCCCAACTTAAAACCAGATTTGTCTCTACACATCATTTAAGTACCTTAGTTAGGTTCTAGAGACAGTTATCAAATATGGGACCAAACATCAAAAAATCATCCATAAAGACTTCTAAAAATTTATCGACCATGTCTGAGAAGATGGCTAATATGCACCACTGAAATGTGGTCGGTGCATTGCA